>NC_086372.1:1479964-1692434 GCF_036324505.1 Eleginops maclovinus
ATGAGACGGGTGTGACTGATTCAGATACATGGTGTCGGGGTCTCCGGCAGCCAGGCAGAACCTGCTGTCAGAGTGTGTGCGATGGATGGGACGGGGCAGACATTCACCATGAACTCCCCCTGAACCTCTGCTCTCCCCTGCTGACATTTTACACCAACCCTGCACACACACACACACATACACACACACTCACACACACACTTCCCACACCCCTCCGAATGAATCACATCATTGCACACACACACACATGTCCCCTGTTTTCAGCGATGGAGGAGCTGGTTGACTAGGACTGTCATTTAGCAGGATCAGAAGTAACGCTCCGCCTTGGTGACAAACTTCGCCCCGCTGACGGAGGAAGGTCATGAACTGTCGGAGGAGGGAGATATGACACTGACGGCTTTAAGCAGAATGTATGATCTGCTAGTTCGTCACTTCAGGAGCTACAGATAGAGAATGATAAAGGTCCTTCTGCTCCACGGTGGCCCTGGATGTGGACGATCATTGCCAGAGATTTAATTAGTGGCTGCTGTTTACACTGCAGCACTCTAATTTAAAGCACATCAGCAGCGACGCTCTGCAGCTCACGCCAGAATGGATTTTATTTTGTGGAATCAGTTCATACTGGAGCAATGAGAATGGATTTGGAGTAGAAGAAGCATAGTATAAAGCCCTGTGAAGATATTAACACACATTGGCACTATCTTATCTTTATTTTAACAGGAAAACAAAAGCTTAAAAAAGGCTGGTTTTTCTTTTCGATTTTGTGCAGGCTTATGATAGTGACTTAATGCCTCAATGTTGGACACAGTTTACCTTAGCATTAGGAAGGAAACGGTCAATTATTGTTCCTTTTTTCTACTGTTAGAAAGGAAGTAACATGACCTTGTGGTTGAAATGATCCCCGTGTGTGTGTTGTTTGATTGGCGCTGATAAGAGGGCATTGTTTCATGTAAAATGCATTCAGCATGAAGCTCTTTTGGCACAGATGCTAGTAACATCAGGCTTAGCAGAGTACACTTGTAAACATGATCCTTTCCGTGTTGGTATTTTTATGTCACTTGATGTCGATGATTAAAAAATAAAGCATCCTTTGCCTTTAAGTAGAAACTCTTCCAATTTCCCCAAGTGCTTTAACTTTCCAGCTTGATTCAAAACCAGCTTTAATGAAGTACAGTCAGCGTAAACATGGCTGCCGATGCTCAGCCATATGGCGCCGGGCGGCGTCTGACCCCTCTTTGCATTTGAGATGAATCGGCACATTTGGTGGCGTTGCACCGCAGCGTATCCCAGAGTGCCTCCCTCGCTCGCTCGCTCGTCGTCTCTGCCGCCACCGCCGTCGCCCATCCACAGGGAGCGCTTTAATAGTGCTCAGCGTTAATGAAGACAAATCATCCAATGAGATCGATCGATGATGCACTCCCCGAGGGCGCGGGGAAAAAAAGGGACGCACACGGAGACGTCTTAGAAGCGTAACGCACCAGTGCACACGCGGAGAGAGCACAGCTGGGGGCCCACACACACACACACACACACACACACACACACACACACACACACACACACACACACACAGACACCATACACACACACACACACAGACACCATACACACAGGCTGTGCAGCTTTACAAAGTTTCATTAAAGCGAGAACTTCACATCGTAGTTGAGCTTAATTCAAATTCACTCTCCGTCTTCAACCTGTGTTTTCAGGACACCAAAACTCTATTTCTTCTCCGAGTTCTGGCTGGTAGTCAGGAGGAATAAAGCATCAGCGCCTGATCAAAGCCAGCTCGGGCTGCAGTGAGGGGGGGAAGAGAAAACTCAGCTTCACCCTGCTGCCATGTGTGTTACTTCAACATAATCTCAGCGTGTGTGTGTGTGTGTGTGTGAGAGAGGTGCTTTAGAAAAACTGAACATTATTTCCTACGTTCTCTTGCACCTTCATTATGCAACAGCCCACAATATCTAACCTTTTGAGTTAAAGGGTGTGCAAGCAATCAGTGCCATCATCTAATTCAACATCAGAACTAATAAGAAGATGTATTCAGCGCCACAATAACCCGAGCACACACGGCGAGGTGCACGTCTGCTTTCTTTTCTAAAGGGTTATTTTTGTTGAAATCCAATTCCATCTCGCACCGGAAAGTGAAAGATTGATTTCTTTCTCTGGCTTTTTTTTTTTGTCGCTTTCCATCCTTTCAGTGCACAATAGAGGATGTGTTTTTCATTCTGCACACCAAGTGAATCAGATATTGTATTATATATGTTTTGTATTCACATATTCTCACGCACGCACGCACGCACGCACGCACGCACGCACACACACACACACAGAATCAAAGGCAGGCTGCTGTATCGTGGGCCGAGGCCACTCAATATCTTCTTAGTTACTTGAAGTTAACTGTGCATCGACAGAAGCCTTTCTTTCTTTACGTTGTTATCTTCCCGGCAGCAAAATGCACTCGGATATCCTTTAATCCGCTCTAACCACAAACATCAACAGAGAGGCTTTAGGCATCCTGGCCTTAATGCTTCTCTCAATGGACTGATGCGTTTGTTTTAAACACATTATTTTTGTGTCCAAATTGAACCTTTTAGACTTGCTAGACAAACAAATATCCACATATCAATTACACATGTGGATAAAGTACTGTGTGGATCATTTTCTTAGGAACAAACAAATACATTTGGCCACTTTGTCCTTAAAAACACGCTTCATTTCAGGTTATTTTACTTGCTGCTTGGCTTGATTTGTCTTTAAAAATTGGTCAAAACACCCAATATGTGCAGTATACCATCCTGGAAAACTAAGAAAACCAGCTGATATTAATTTAAGAAGCTTAAAGTTGTGATATTGAAGGACAACCGGCTTCTAAATCTCAAGGTCCTTCAATATAAAGTCCTATTTCTGTCATTTCCGTTATTTATTTGTCCACAAAGACAAATGTTCCTGGTGCTTGGCAGGTGTTGAATTGAGACACACAAATTATATTAAATCAGCCTCTAATCCTTCCCATGGGGACACTGGGTGGAGTTTACTTCTACACCATTGACCCCGTGCTTATGAGCATGTGTCCCACCAAGCCCTCTGCTGTCAGTCGGAGGGTGAACGCAGCTGGTGTTAGCCGAAGGATCTTCACACCTGCCATACTCGCTTCACAATGTCAGGTTTAGAAATGCAGATCCGGAGAGTCACTGTTGTCCGTTCCCATCTTCTGGAGTATTATCTGAAACAGCAGGATGTGCTTTCATGCAATTTTAAACCCCTTAAAATGCCTTCAAACTCCCCCAGCTTTTAACTCCACGTTTACAAAGTCTCGCTAAGCTAACCCCGAGCACTTAAATCAGAATTGTGACATGGAACATTGGTAACTGGGAGAGTCTTAAGGGGCTAGAGCTTCACTGTAATTGAATCATACAATACAAAAAAGTAATTACATGTCTGTGAGAGATTGGCAGTGACTCTTTTACACTGGTGATAAAACCAGGTTGTTAGAGGCAATTATAGGGACCACAGAACGACACGTGAACACATGTTTTAAACAAGCTCACATTTTGAAGACATGGCGCTGCACCACAGAGCCTTTATGTGGGCTCATTGGAGGCCGTTTCTGTGTATAGAAGCTTCATTGTGTTGCATAAGTGACGCATAATTCACGGTGAAAGCTTTAATTCTTTACCACCTGTCGCTCCTGCAAAGCATCGGTGAAAGTGTCGACCGCAACCAAGGAGACATGCTACGTTCACACAACTTTTCTGAGGAATTGTTGTTGTGAAAAAAGCTGCTAGGAAAAAGTGTTGAACCTTCAAATGCACCTGGAAATATGACTTCAATGTAGCTTCCTTTTCTGACAGGCTGCTACCTTGAAGTGCTACAGCTTCTCCAAGACAAAGAGCCCTGCAGTATGCTCGGAGAAATCCTCCGGGGAGAAGACAACGTTTTAGTTAGCAGCAGAGAGATATTGCGGGTTAATGCAGTGTCACTCTCATGTGTAATTGTTTGACTTCACTATATAGTTCACTGTTAAAGTTCAGCAGTGAGTGGGAGGGAGGGTATTTACAATCACGTCTTGCTTTCAGTTTTGACAGGAAATCACAGATTGAATTACCCTCAGAAGTTGTTGGTAGGCACAGTTCAATCCAGTAAACAACAATGCATATAAAAGCAGATCACATCCAGATGCTGTGTGCAGATCCTAAACCCTCCAGAGAAACAGGGACTGCAGAGCGAACTCCAAACCTTTGATCATATCCACACACACACACACACCCACAGGTGGAAGCTGCCTGAGTCGCAGATCTGCCCTGAAACATATCCTTCCTATAGCAGCGGGGAGGGTTTATTTTTCTCCATAAAAATGACTTCTAATGTACTCTTAGCCTCTTTTATGTGTTTGCAGACAATCAGGTTATGATTACCCGGTTATTCAAAGATAGAAATTAAAAACCGAACCCAGTGAAGTGTTCTGGTTGAGCTAATGCTAACGCCCCGATGTTAATTTGCATTTGAATGGCACTCTGTGGATGAGAGGCATCGCACTGTAGTGATGAGTGTGTGTGGGAGCGGACTCATTTCTGCACATATATTTAGAAACGGTCGTTAGGTGTCTTTTAGAGAAGTGTGAGTATGAGCAAACCGTGTGCAATGCCATGCATAGTGCCTTCATCTTGATGCTAATCTTGAGGTAATGCTACTACATACTCCAGATATAACCCGAAATATCAACAACTTTTATGCCAACTACTCGTCTCTACCTAGATATAAATCTCACTTTTAGCCCACTTCATTGAGTAGTAGTTGAAAATCCCTCGTATTAATGTTCTTTTTCAAAAGGCTTCACACGTTCAGATACACCTCCCCTCCATAATCACACACTTGGCAGGCACGAGATGTAATTTACTTCCACTCAGCTGCCTCATTTGCATACAAAGATGTCTCTCTTGCATAGCAGCTCTAATGAAATTAGCATGTAGTGTAGAGGCCCTTTGGAGGAGTCTTATTGCGCCGCAGCAACGTGTTAATACTTAATGCATTCTGTCAACCTACTCCTTGATGGGTGTCGCTGACTGCGAACGTGGAAGGACTGAGAAATCTCTGCCGCCGCCTCCATTCTCCCTCAGTTCCTCTCTGATTTCCATTTTCCCAAAAAATATTAACCATCTGCTCCAGCACATCTCCATCCATCTCTGCTAAATCCAATTTCTCTCTGAGCACACACTGAGCTTTTAGACTGTGTGTGTGCGAGTGTGTCTTCTTTTCCTTCCTTGTTTCTTGTGTTGTCATACCTTGTATCAGCTGCTGCTTCGCCCTCAGGGATACTGAGTCACTCTGAGCTGAATCCCACTGTAGTTATCAAGGGCACACAGCAGCCATTATTCTAAAAAGGCTGAATTGCTTCTCAGTAAAACACAAACTTGACTGTGAAAGGCCAAGCCTCGCCCTTGGCTGGCATTAACATTATCCTGAAGTGTAAACCTGATCTCCTCGAGTGTCAAGAGTTTTAAACGCTGACGCATGCGTGCGTGCGGTGTGTGTGTGCGTGCGTGTGTGTGCGTGCGTGTGTGTGTTCTGAAGATAAAGCTGCCGTTGATGTGTTACTTTAAATGACTAATTGTCCCATGGTTCGATTTTTAAGGAGACCCAACTTGCTTTTTTGTGGGTTTCTCTTCCTGTGTGTGCATGTAAATGGTCTCCAGAGGCCAAAATCCCTCTCTTCCTTCCAGAATTAAATGCAAAACGCTGTACAAGCCAGGGTTTAGTGCACATCTGTCATTGGGAGATTTCTAAATGAGTAAATAATAACAACAACGATGATGCAGCTTTTACTCAGCGCCTGATATTTGTGTAACAGAAGTTGAAGTAGTGAGCATTCATTTACATTCACGTGCACATTAACATCCAATTTGCACTACATAAGAGCGGAAACCCGGCTAATAACTTCAGTGATGTTGATGTTTACCCAGGTAAGTGTTGTTGTTGTTGTTATTATTCATTACAGCACTTTGCTTCCTATGAGTCAAGCATTTGTTTGTGCAATTTGCAGGGTTGCATTGGTCCATAGTGCTAATTTTGGTCTGAAAACGGTCTAAAAGAGACTATTAAATGCATACAGCGGCACTATCGTATTCATGCTTCCAACTCTGAGTAATATGTAGGTAATGATTAAATAATAATCACAATGAGAGGAATTGTTGTGATTAGCAGCTGAACATAATCAAGATCTCACACCCATTGTACGTTTGATTAGTGTAAGATCCTTCGACTGATTAAAAACCCGTGCAATATTTTGATAATTGAAGTAGTGATAAGTAGGTTTAATTTACACTGTGACATAATTATGAACAGGAAGGGTGGACAGGGAGAGGGAAAGGGGGGAGGCGTGACGATCTGGGGGACGGATAATGAGAAATGACACATTGACAGCTTCTCCACGAGGCACAATCAGCAGCGCACTTCATCATATTTAAATCCCCCTGAAGGTCCCGGCGAGCTTTACCTGGGGCATTGTTTCCATTACGGACCCAATTATCCGCCTGGATCGATACCAGCTCTCAGCGCCCTAAACGCTCCGATTGGCGGGTGGTGATGAGATGAGCTTTTGTCTTAGGTTTCCGTTAATTCCCCCCTCAATGTCCTCAAAAGTTTGCTCTCTCTTAATACCTCCCTTTAATGCACTGGGGAAGGTAAGCAAATCCGCCAGATGGGCGAAGGATAATGTGTTCTGTGGCCCATTAGTGGAGGAAAAGAGGTTTGAATACCACAAGCTCTTCTGAATATTGCTCTTCATGTGACCTCCACATTCACAGCTCAAATGAATGGAGATACCCTGCGCTGTTTCTGAAGTGATTAGTGATGGCAGGCAGCACATAGCTAACCTGCAAGGGTCTCAACACCGGGGAGAATTCATCCTCTCACTCGATCCGTCAGACAATATTGAAACCACACACAAGGAGGGTTTTATACGCACCATAAAGAGAGTTGTAAATGATTTTATTGGCCTGTAATCGGCTCATTCATGGCAACGGATACCTCATTTGTTAATGGTCAAACACAAGCTCTTATCCACGCCAGAGTCTTCACAGAACATCCACAGAAAGTCCATGTGTCAATAAGTGACACACCCCTTTGGACTGGGTGGTAGTGTATTAATCCTTGGCTTTTGAGAGGTGTTTTTAACCAAGTTTTCCTCTGACTTTGTAAGTGTTTTGCAGCCTTGTGTTGTTGTGTAGGCAACATAGTTGTTGTTATTGGAAAACAGTGGATCTAAAATTGCTTTTGAAGGATGTATACACACATTTACAGAAGATATGAAAGCAATTATGCACGGGGACACATTTTAAAACTAGATAAGGACGCTGTTTCAGCACCATGACCATGCAGCGGCCAATTTGCCAATGCAAACTTTTACATTTTGCAAAGTGATTGTAGGCAAACCTGGATTTGGATCTGCTTCCAAATTGAAAGGCTTCTACATTACACCTTGCTTCACTCTCTTGCCAAGTTTCTTAAATATCGTGTCAGTAGTTTTTTAGCTGACAGGTAAAACATAAAATAGGACCCGTTGTGAAATCAGCCTGAGAATCGATGCTTTTGATGGAGACCAATTGTGTGTTTTTGGAGCCCTCTTTAGTCTCTATTTGCTTTCACTGATGGCATTTTGAGAGCTCCAGTGAGCCCGTTGACGAGATACTGGTGAGAAGTGATTGCCAGGATGGGAAATAAATGGGAAAATTGCACCCAATAGTCTGCCGGTATTTTTGAATAACTCTTCAAAGAGTCTCTGTTTTAGCCCTGCAGGATTATTCCCATCAAGCCGCCGGCCTGCAGAATTATTGAGCGTCCCGTCCCGGTGTTACCTCAGGCGTACGGCCATCACATCACCCAACGTGACTGACGGGAGGAGATGAATGGCAGCCATCAAAGTGGAAGTAGCAGGGATGATTGGAAGGGAGTAGGGGGCTGTGTCATGGCCAAGAAAAAAAAAGACCCATGGACACATGTGGCAATGTGAAGTGTCAGGTTTGATCCATTGCCTCAGTGACTCATTCTCCCCCTCCCTCCTCTTTCAAGTTGTTCCACACTTCATTGAAACCCTCTTCCACTTGCATTTCTGTGCAATTAAGTACTCCTCGCCCTGCTATAGGTGTGAGGAAAGGTGTCAATGTGAATCAAAAGTTGCAGCTGTGGAAATAAAGGGTGTGAAAATGAAAACAAGGTGGTAAATCTGTGAAGTGACAGGAAGGGATCGGCGTTGATGGGGTGGGATTGAGAGCAATTTATTTATTTCACTTAGTTGCTGTGATGCTTTCCATTGTCAAGGTTGCATACGTTCTTGAAACCAAGAGATATGTGTGATAAACAATAGCATAACGACGCTCTCAGAAGAGTGTGAAGTGAGATTTGTACCTGTTCTATTAGGAAGTTGTGAGGGTTTTGCTGCTTTTCTTTGTCTGATATGATTGGTTACTTAATTTGAATGGGTTTTACAGTGCATGTAAACAATGACAGCATCAAAAATCACACAATTTGCACATTTTAAAGATACTATGATTGGCCGATTAACCAGTATGAATAATTGCATGGCATATTGTACCTACAGTATGGAATTTAAATGTTAAATAATCAAACTTTTGCTTTAAACTTTGCACATTAACTCTCTAAAAGTGCATACATTAGAGCTACAGTAGATTTGAGCAGTATCAGCTTGTCCGTTAATTCTTCAAGTACCCATTTAAAGATGTAGGAGAGTATAAGACCCCTCTACCTTTTTACATCCACATAATTAACTCGTGATTTTGTACCGTATCACTGCCAGTGGTTTAAGACTCCTCCCATCCCTCCCTCCCGTAACCTCAGTTTCCTTTCTGCCGAACAACGACATCATCCCGCTCCCTGCCTTGCTTTTATTTTACATCTCTGCTAATTACAGCTTGTGCCACAGCCCCTGGAGCTCCGTTCTCTCCGCTCCCTTCTCCTCTTTTCCCCTCCATCGATCACGACTCGGGGAAAAGTAAACTTTCCCAGGCGCTTTTTTTTCCCTCCCCCCTCCCCCACCCCTCTGATGATTCCCAGTTGTGCGGGCCTGATTGTGGGAGATGCAAATTTGTTCTTGACTAGTGGAGTAAAAATCATTAAGGAGTACCTCAACACCCAAGAGAGGGAGTGGAGGACAGGTAGGGGAGGGGGGGAGGTGTTTACTCAGAGATGAATCCACTGTGGGACCTCCAACAATAGTTTTAGATCAGACATATGTGTAAAGTTTCCATGTTCAACCATTGTTTGCCGAGAAGATCACTGAACTAATTTCTTTTTCTCTTTCCTTTCATGCTACCTGCGCCCGTTCCACTCAGGTAAGTCAACCCTTCATCTGCTTCAACACACACCAGCCTTTGTGTCTTCCAATAACCAAATGGCTGTCAGCGACGTGCAGCATCCACACCATCTGCATTTGGTAATCTGTCTTCCTTTTAACTCGCCGTAATTGATCGCCGTGCAGCCGATCGCGCGTCGCATATGGGTTCCACTGTAGAGAATGCACGTTGTTGTTGGAGTGTGACAGATGTGCGTTTCATACCGTGAACGTGCGGAGACATCCAGAAAAAGGCATCCAGAAAGCAATTCATCCCCGACAGCTGTGCTGCTGCAGCGGGAGCCTGAGACGGGAAGGGGTGTTTTCTGGTGTGTGTGGAGGTCTTCTCACATGTAATGAGTCTTATCACCTTTGAAAGACAACAGGCTGAAGAGAGAATGCTTTAAAATAGTCAAAAGATGAAGAATTATTGAAGAATAGATTGTTTTGGGGGATTTTGTGGCAGAAATGAGCTTATTTACCACCCTTTCCTCTACACATTTGGAGATATGCGTGTCCTTTCCTTTGAAAGAAGTAGGTCTTTCAGAGTTGTATTTATGAACACACTATCAATTTGCAAGGTCATACTTAAAGGAACTGGGATTCTTGTGTCAATTTCTTTCATATTTCTTTCCTTCAATCTGACTTGTCCTGCCTCTGCGAAATATACAGGCCCAAGGATGATCAGATTCCTTTAGCTGCGCTCATGCAGCTCTTCCTTTCTTAGTTAATGAGAACAGTAATCACTTAGCCCGCCACCAGCGCTCATTTGGCAATATGCTTGGCTGGGCTGCAAGCTGTTCTGGAGGTACAGTATTAGTCGGGCTCCTGACATCAGTGTTTTAGGGACACTCAAGGAGACGAAGAGAGGAGATGCATCTACTTCAAAGTCTTAAAAGCGAGCATATAAACCAGAAGAGCTTCAGTCAGTCAAACCTCGAACCAGATGAAAACACAATAGATGCACCACTTCCACTGAGAATGAAGGTTGTTTTGAAGAGGCATTTGTGCGTCGTACCACCCCAGAGTTTACAGTCTACCGTGTAATTTCCTTCCCTTTAGAAAGGCTACATTTTTCCCACAAAGATCACACATTACTGCGCTAAGTGCTTTCTTTTTTACTGCCCAACGCTATCATCCACGCTTAAACTGTCTGCAGATAGATGAAGGTTTTTTTTTACAGTATGTGGGTTCATTTGACTACAGCACTCTCCTCCCTCAGCACTTCTTTATCCTTGTTTTCCCCAGAGCTTATGTCACACCAGCGAGGGATTTTTGTCTTTATCGTGTGTTAGCAGATGCGTAAAAACTCCAAGTGCTCTGCCATAAAGGCTTCAGATTGCACATTCGATACTGATGTTAAAGGAGATAGGGATGGATTAGAGCTCGTGCAGGACTGGGGAAACTGTAACCATCCTCGCGTTGTTGTTGTTTGGGATATTTCTAGGCTAGACTCTTGTACTCTTTGCAAGCCTCAGCTGAATTCCTTAAAGGTCATTTCACAGTAAATAAATGAGCATGTTGTTCCCTTTTCAATATGATGCAACTCAGGTGCGACTCCCCTTCAAAACCTCAGGATTTCAGCCTTTGCAGACCATTTACATGCACAAAAACCCATGTGCACACTAGAAAAGGGAAAACCCCAAAAAGCCTTGCAAGGCCCCTTTTAAATCAAGTGCAATTATCTATCCATCCATCCATCCATCTTCTCCCGCTTTTCCGTCAGGGTCGCGGAGGTAACAGCTCCAGCAGAGAGCCCCAAACTTTCCTTTCCCTGGCCACATCAACCAGCTCTGACTGGGGGATTCCAAGGCGCTCCCAGGCCGGCGAAGAGATATAGTCCCTCCACCTGGTCCTAGGTCTACCCCTCGGTCTCTTCCCAGCTGGACGTGCCTGGAACACCTCCCTAGGGAAGCGCCCAGGTGGCATCCTCACTAGGTGCCCGAACCACCTCAACTGGCTCCTTTCAACGCGAAGGAGCAGCGGTTCTACTCCGAGTCCCTCCCGGATGACTGAACTCCTCACCTTATCCCTAAGGGAGATGCCAGCCACCCTGCGGAGAAATCCCATTTCGGCCGCTTGTATCCGCGACCTCGTTCTTTCGGTCCTGACCCATCCTTCATGACCATAGGTGAGGGTAGGAACCAAGATGGCCCGGTAGACAGAGAGCTTTGCCTTCTGGCTCAGCTCTCTTTTCGTCACAGCGGTGCGGTAAAGCGACTGCAGTACCGCACCGCTGCTCCGATTCTCCGGCCCATCTCACGTTCCATTGTTCCCTCATTCGAGAACAGGACCCTGAGATACTTGAACTCCTTCACTTGGGGTAAGTACAATTATCTCAAAAATAAAGTCCTGAAGTGAATGCACCTACTGCTACCCACTTCTGCATCTGCCAAAGTTTCTTTAGAGGTGTCTCACTCTCATCCTGGGAAATAAACACGCCTGAAGTCGAGTAGAGGTTTCAAGATCACCTCTGCAACAGGGGGAGGAAGCCACTCAACATTTTCTGATCCCCAGGTATTGTATTGATTGAGCTCTCAGCTTGAGTGTCGTCCTCTCTCGCCCAAGCTTTTCTGTCGCTCTCCTCTCGCAGACGAGGGAAGGTCAATTGCGATGTGGGGACCTGACTTTGTGAGTCTGACACATTTTAAAAAGAAGGATGATTTTCAAGAATGCTTTCTGCGGCAAACAAGGGGAGTGTATCGAACGTGGCAATTTCTGACAGCTATGAAAAAGAAGGAAAATCAAACGGTGAAATGGACAGGGAGGGCGGGGGAGGGTTGTGTGGAGGGATATAATGAAGGGCAGATTTCAGTGGAAAGGTTTCTGGAAATTGGCTGGCCCCGTGGGGTTTGTGACATTTCTTTGAAAGTGCTCTGGGCAGCAAAAATCAGCTCCGACTCACTTTGTTGGTCGGCTGCAAGGACAATACAGTTCATCTGAACATAATAATTAAATGAGTGAATGGAAGCGCCTCTTAATCGGACTAATTAAAGGATTAACTGCAGAAATATGTTACTGGTAGCCATATTTTACCTGAAAAAGGAGATTTCTGCAGGGGATTTGTCATAATAAGCATCACAACTTGGTTTAAGGAACATTTTCTTCCTTCATATATGGGTATAAGTTACAATTAAGTGCTTGAAATAACTGAAAATGTGCAGTTTTCACTCATTTATTCAGCTTTATTTTCACATATTGGACTTGCCCTCATATGTTTGCCCTCAGGCTCTCTGCAGGGTTTCCTCCCTGCACTTTCACACCATGCCCTGCAGCATTGCCCCCCTTTCCCCCCACATGTATTGGCCTGCATGTGCGTCTGGCTGCTCCCGAGGTGGATCGACACCTTTATGTCGGTGTGAGCGAGGGCTTCCTTCAGGAGCGCTGTACGTTTGAATTGGTCATTTGTTATATTGACGGCGCACTGAAGGCTCCCCATTGATTTCCCATCGACGTGTAGGTGAGCAGTAGATAAGCCAGCAGACGGGAGGAGATAAGCGCCTGTCATTTCCCCCCTGACAGTCAAAGGACGGGGCAAAGTCACATGTCTCCGAAAGTCACCCGTTGAGCGTTGGGTTCCCTGTAACTTCTCGCCACTGAGCTCTGCAAAGCTGCTGTATTGAATTAGACGTCGTCTCCGTCACATTAGAAGTCGTCTCTCTCTGACAGTGGCGTATCAATCAACTGATTCATTCTTATTAGATTAAACTATGTGGGTGTCACGTCGTTAATGTGAAAAATGGGGCGTCGGAGCGCGAGGATGGAAAATCTATTTCCACAATGGGGCCAAGAGTCAGAGGAGGAGCGTGGAACGTTACTAATGGTGATGTTTGGAGTTTGAACTAAGGACGTTAATATTGATTGATGGATACCTTAATGTGTCTTCATATCTGGTGGTGTTGTTTGTCAGTGTAACTCAATTACAGAGTGGCTGAATGCAAAAGTAAATCCTATTAATTCCTCGTCTCTAACATAAAAAAACATCTGTAAAACTTTTATTAAAGTCATATATAATTCATCTGATAGAACAAAGGAACAATTTTGGGGTGCTGAGGGGCCTAAGTGCCCTATTGAATCAAAATATATGTTTAAATTCAGTCGTTTGCATTAAAATAATTACATTATTGCTGGTTTTGGCTATTTTTTGTTAAGTTTACGGTAAATCCCTTAGTTTAAGGTGCATATATGCTGCAAATAAGCACCAAAACCTGGGATTTAGATTTGTTTTGCTTGTTGTAAGCAGTAGGCAGACTTCCCCTATAAATAGTTGTCCTTAATATTTCCGCCAACACAATCAGCTCCGTCTTTAATCACTGAAAAGGCTATTTCTGCTTGATGCATTATCTGAAGATTACCCAGTACAGCATGTTGTCTCAGCAACACTAATATCCAGAAACAAGGAACAAATAATGGCCTCAAATGTGTGATTGACAACGTCAAACCTGTCACACACACAGCAACTTTGATAAATCGTGACAAAGATATTTCAGATTAACAATGAGGCCGACGTGCACCGAAACTTCAGTCTGAAGTGGTTTCTGGCAGCCTGCATCATAGCTGAAATATGGCCACAGGCTTTTGGAACAAAGACCGGCTCCATGCTGTGTTTTTGTGCCAGATCTCGCAACTCTGTAAATGGCCATTAAAGCTGGGTTGTGAATAATGCATGAGGACGCTTGCCAGTTTGTCTGTTGCTGCTAACTAATGACGTCATGTGGTCCAACCAGCACAGTCAGTGTACTGCTCCCAGCTTCACGGACATTGATTAAGTTTCCATTCCTCTGCCCTGATTTTCTGAGCTGAAAAAGAAGGCGGTATTTGAAGTCCTCTGCCGCGCTCTTCTGTGGCCTCTGCGAGACAGTGGGTGTCCATGTGTTTCATTTCCCCCTCAGGACGAGTGGTGTGGAGCGCTCGCCCACACTGCGGAGTCAGGGGGTGGTGATTAAAGGACTGGCACTACGGGAGGGAAGAGGAAACGAGGCGACTAGAGGATAACTTCAGTGGGGAGAGTGTTGTGGCAGCAAAGAGGCTTTGGTAGCTCCTCAGTGGCTCCTCTTTTCCTACTGTATCATCCAAGTCCCCCGGTCCCTAAGGGGGCTTTGAAAGAAGTGACTTTTTCTCCAGCTTTGTTCCTCGGGGTTGGTAGCTTTGTTTGCCGCCACATTTCTGCAAAGCTAGAATTTATGAAACATGTATTTTTGTCACTTCACAATCTTTAAAACCCAGTTTGTAATAAGAGTTTTGTTGAAGCAATTAAGGGAGTCTTTCGTCTGTGCGTTCTCTGATGTTTTCACTATTAACTATGGAGGATAATTACGGTTTAAACACAGTCGATTCAGATAATGAGCTCCACAATTATGCTTGAAGTCAGCCGACATGATGTGTTGCAGGAAGCTGACAAGTTTCACACTAAAATGAGACAACTAGAAGGAGGTAGTATTTACATTTTGTCTTCATATGTTAAGCAAAACTTGCATCATTCATACATTTCATGGTTTGTTGTTTTCAAAGCATCACGGATGCTGTTCAGTTTAAAAGCCTATTGCCACCTGTTGCATTCTGGGAAAGTATCCATTCATTGTAATGCAGAGCTGTCTCCATCCCTGGCAAAAGGATTGTCTCTGTCTCTGACTCTTTGCTTTAATGTATGAGTAAAGATAGACAGTCTGCAGAGTCCTTTTCAGCCACAGTAATGCTGCATGTTCTTAGAAGCTTTTAAATGAGTTCAATAATCAATCATGTGCTTTGACAGAGGACCGGAATAATTGCTTGAATTGTAAAGAAATGATTTTTGTTGTGCCCAAAAACTCTTTTGAAGCTGAGTCCACTTTGTGGTCGGTTTAAAGAGCTGGTTTATTGTGCAGACAGACATCTGAAATTATATTTTGGGGACTTTTTGAAACATTTTCTTTGTGCAGGAAAGGCTGAATTGACTGGTTAAGTGAAGAGGCAAAACTTTTTGTGATTTTAGCCTTTGCAGACCGTTTACATGCACAAAAACCCATAAAAACCTGCTTTAAATCCTCCTCTGATAGATAATAACTACAGACAGAATCCTCCATATCACGGGGTACAGCACAGCAGTGGCTCAATGTTGCTCGCAGCAAAACCAAGGACTCCTAGGGAGACTACAAATGTACAACTGTACACCCGTATGTCCTCCCCACACACACACACACACACACACACACTCACACACACACACACACACACACACACACACACACACACACACACACACACACACACACACACACACACTCACAAACACACACCTTTTCCTGTCCGTTGCAAGGGTATAAAGGGCAGGTACTGGAGAAACAGTGGCGATGTTATTGATGACTCTTGGAAGCAGCATTGATGGGATCGGCTGGAGCTAAACGCTTAACAGAAGGGACCAGCTGCTAGTGCGATGGCTGGTCCTCTCATTGCATCGCACACAGGGAGAGACACCGGAGAGAAACACACACCCACGTTCAGTCGTCGTCACACAGACGATGCATTGGTCAGCACAAATAAGATTATGCAACACCCTCTCTGATGCAACACGTTTCTCCTCACTGTCCTTATAATTCCTCCAGCCCAGCTCCATCCTGCTATCCCCCCCACGGCTAGGGTCATTACTGCGGTGGCTCTACAGTGATTTGTAGCCGAGTCTCCGCCACAAGCTTTACTGCTGTAATTGTGCAGCTTTAGACTCTAATTAGCATAGGTTTCCATATGTATGGAGGAGATCTCCATATATTATAACCATCGCCAGAGGAGGCCGGGGCGCAGGGAGCTAATGTGTATTATTAGCATGGCTGGTGGAGGGGGGGCTGGTGGAAGATTTTGATTCTGGTTCCTGTCAAATGAATCATGGCCTCGGGTGACCTAATTAGCCGGGTGATAAATCAAAGCAACCCACAGGCTGGCACATGCTGTTGGTGGGAGATATGTCAGTGACCCTCGGGGGAGGCCGGGCCAACCTTCATCACTTCCCCCCCGATTCAAGGTTAGGGCTGGAAATTAGAGCTGTGTGAGCTGGCTGACACATGTGAGTGAGAGGATGAGTCTGATGCACTCTAGGATCATCAAGATAAGTTGAGGAACATTCAGTAACTTTACCAGATCACCTTCTGCATTTACCCAGTCTTTCTTTTTTATATAACGAGTGCAACTAGGGACAAGAGCTACAGACCCACAGTGCATTATCATTCAACACAGACAGTTGCTAGCAGCTATATCAGCTAATTAGCTCATTTGTTTTGTCTTAAAACCAACATGAGAATCACTTGAGTCACAGTAAAGATACAGTAGGTAACAGGCTGTAGGTTTGTTGATGATTTCCTCCATAAATCAGAATATATCTCGAGTGGGAACAGCTTCTTCCTCTTGTTGAGTTACTAAAAATACATGCCTCTCCTAAGACTCCTCAAACTCTTTCCTAAAGTCAACTTTTCTGCAGAGCAGTGTCTTTCAGATTGGTTACCGATGGGCTCCCAGCACCCGATGCTGCATCCTACATCTGTGTTGTGCTTCCAGCTAAAGGAAGATACCCTGAAGGCACGACGGCTCGTATGCAGATCTGCCTTCTCTACAGATCTTTGCAAACATATGCTACGTCAATGCTTGTTAAACCAGTGATTGCACCTAATTGGGTTCTTAAAACCAGAGCTTGTGTTTCTACAGGTGAATAAAACACTAATCTCCTGTAAAACTTTTGCTTTTATGACTTATTATGAAGCACTTTTACTGGAAGTTTTCAAAGCATTAAGGCAAACGAAGCTAGCGTTAACAGCCTCAGACATTGTGCGTCAGACGAACAAAACAAGCAGAGCAAAACTCCCCCAAGCCCAGGTCAGTTATTGACTGGAACCTCACCTGTCCACACACACACACACACACACACACACACACACACACACACACACATATACACACACACACACACACACATTCGCAGTGTGTCTGTGGATGCTGTATGGGAGCGATATAGCCACAGGGCTGTTAGCGTAGATGGTGGCGTCGTGCTGACAGGTGTGACAGCCCTCACGCTCCGAGGGTAGGGGAGAAGGAGAAGGCGGCTAACAACTCTGATACCTCAGCGCACTGCCCGCTGGGAAATGTCCAGCTGCTGCTCTGATTGGTGCAGAGGTGCATCTGACAGGCCTTGGAGAACGGAGCTCGCTGCGATGCTTTGTCTTCCTCACTTATGCTCTTCCTCTTCCTCTTTCTCCTCGGCTGAAGCGGCATTCTCTGTCATGTCGATAATGGAATCAGAAGCTTAAGTAATTGTCACGTACTGTGTATCTCAAACTCTGCCACTGTGATTCACTGTGCTAATGCTGCATGTTGCATTGATATGCACTGATTTGCAGCCGTGTAGATCTGGATTTGTCTTTGTCTGCTGACACAAACACCAGGGCCTGTGATGAGTGTGAAATCTGTTAATATCTCCAGAGGAAATTAACAACAAGAGGCTTCAAATCATGCAAATATGGATGAAATTGTACGGAAAGTGGAGGAAGTTTCTGGTACAGATTTATTGTGTGATTACATATATCTTCAAACAGATTTTAAACTGAATCAATGCAGCTTTTATTGTTGTTGTTTATACTGAATAATACATGGATGCCGCTTGTGTAAAATCCAATCAAAAAGGATTTCGTCCTTCCCTCTCCTTCACCTCACACCGAGCATACGGATCCTGCACAACTGGCAGTGTGACAGCGGTCCCACTGCAGGTGAGACAGGAAGTGGTCACTTTAAACTAACTGTGCACCAGGTCAACCTGTCTTCTGGGTGGGTTTCTAGGTATTTTATGAGGTTATGTTGGCAGGTTTTGCAGGTAGCAGGTGCACGCTCCTGACATTAGAGCTTATTTATGCACTTTGCTTAGAAAACGGTTACTTCTGATAAAAGGAGTGGTTTTACTTCAATATTACAGAGAAATGTAACTTTTTACAACTTTTTATTCTTAAATTTGCCTAAATAAGTTGTTTAAGTAATTTATTTTACATTTAAATCAGTCAATGCAGTAAAAAAAAACAGCTTTTTTGCAAACACGAGTGGGAAAACGTGCCACTGTGACGGGTTTTTAGAACATGTGTATCTAATGCTCTAACCTTACACATTTCCTCCGGCTCTCCCTGAGGTCGTGCTTAGGTTAAAGCTCTATTTGTCACATAGATTTCAGGCTTGCACTGGAAATGGATTGTTCTATAATGGCTTTATGTTCTGCTCTCACTGTACAGACTCTCACACACAAACACACAGACACCAGGCTGACATGTGCACTCATGGCGGCCCGCTTAACCTCTGCACGCTCAAGCATACGACTCTGAATGAAGCACAGGAGCCGCAGCGATGAAGGGTCCCAGACTGTATGTCTAAAATCACACTACTTTTTTTAAAATACATGTACAGAGGGAAGTTTAAATAATTCATGTCTCGAGAAGCGTCTGCAAGGAGAGGAAATGTATTCAAGAGTTTCAAATCTGTTATCTGAGCGAGCGAGGGTATGTAAATGCACATCTCAATAGGAGTTGACGTCAGATGACACTGCGGGCGGAGCGTGTCTTCCTCGCAGTCAGCAGAAGTGGGGTTATTTTTTTCCTACAAACAATCTCAGAGACAAACGGCCCAAGGTCACAAGCTGGAAGTGGGCTGCCTCGCCCTTCAGTATCCTTCACCGGGATAGGAAACACAGAGCCACTCCGCTGCTTAGCTTGCGGGAATAAATAGCTTGAAAAGATGAGAGGCTGACAATGAAGTAAATAGACGCAGTTTGAGGAAATGAGAGGAAGGATGCAACATTAAGTCCTCAGAAACCAAAGCTTATTCACACGACAGAGTGCAGAAAGACTTTTTAAGATAGAGATGAAAGATTGATGGAGACCTGACGACTCCTCGCTGATGCTTTGGCAGAAGTGTCTCTTTTAGGGTCTTCAGAGAGGGAGAAGTGACATTGAACATTCTGGCAAAGTAGTCGTGCACTTGTTCTCAACTTTAATACAACTGGTAAATAATAAACTCGGGTTACATTGGACTACTCAAGACATGAGCTTCCCTCACAGGTTCCCTATAGGAAGTGTAGATAAGTGACGTCACCTCCCCCGTGGCTTTGAGTGACAGCTCCTGGTGGCAGGGCCCCCGGGCAGTGAGTCTTAAACACAGCGCTCTGAGCCACAGAGGCCCCCGAGCCCAGGGCGATGCCAGCTGCTGCACTGATACCGCCCTGCAGGGTGCCAGTGGGCGTACACACACACAACTGGAGACTCAAATGTGTATGTAAGCTCACCCTCTGTGTGTGTGCACGCGGTTGTGTTTGAGCAAAGGATCACAGGCACGACCAAGGAGGTTCAGGGTGTTTACTTTTAATTATGTTGTTGTTTCTCAGCAATGAATGAGAGTTGCTTTTAATCATGCACAGGAAGTGTGTCCCGGGTCTTCACAGGCACCGATACGCACGTCGGTCCCTTGTATTGACTTTGAGCCGATAAACAAGGTATGCTTGGTCCGTATTCAGTGGCTGTCAATGCATCGTGTGTAATGTCTGCTATTACGAATGATTAGCTTTGGATTAGCTGCTTTTTGTGTCGTCTGGCTGCTTTGTTTTTCTCCTGTCCCTTTCAAATCCAAGTCCTTTTGGAAAAGTAGCTCTTTAGAATTGTATCCCAATCAAAAGCCGGCAAAAACCTGGGGGGCCCCTGACGATTGTCTCTGCTTTTGACGGGGAATCGTGACTTTGATGGTGAGACATGTTGGCAAACACGTTGCAACTTCACTCGCTGTTTTGGTGAATCCAAAGCAGGCTGTTGATGTGGTCATTGTTTGTCCAAATGTGGATAATGATAGCTGTTTCCACTCACAGCGCAGTGGGTGTTGTATTGTTAATGTTTTAATTAAAGAGTGAATCAATAGTAAATCACATAGGGGAGAAAGATGCTCTTCTGGCCAATAAGTGCTCTCAAATCAGCTGTTTTATCTGCCTTCAAAGCTGATGCACATGGGATATTAATTATCATGCTGTGCATTGATTCCCAGACATAGAAATATGTCCTGGATTATTAAACCCTTTATATGTTCATCTGCATGCTGTCTATAAATCTGAATTAATTTGATAGTTTGTTCACGTATGCAGTCCTCGTATACTGCCCCATTAACTCCCCCAATTAACAATAAATGGTTAATGAAATGGCTTCTGTGAGCATTGCTATGCATATAAACCAGCGTGGGATGGAGAAAATGGAGGAAAAGTGACTAAAAAATATCAATTACTCTGACTTTTAATGGAGGCTGAGGTTGAGACAAGACTAACTAATATCAAAGTTGGCTTTCGAGGAAAACAAAATGTATAGAGCGGCGTACATGACTCATTTTAACAACATATCCGGAATTAAAGCACTAATGTCTCCGCAGGATTTAGAAAACATTGTCTTAGGCTCGGTTGGGTTATGATGTCATTATCGGGCTGTCAAAAGAGGTTGCATGAGAGCAGATTCCTCAGTAAATGTGTTGATTTAAAATCACTTCTACTTGTTCCAAAGCACTCAATGCTTCAAGAACCTTCCCACAATCCTCAGCTGCACTGTGTGTTCAGTGCTAATTAGTGTGCAAACACCCTGAGCTAAGATGGTGAACACAGTTAAATGCAACCCCGTGTTAGAAGTGTCGTTGTTAGCATTATTATTTAGCTCGGGGCATCACCGAGCTGCTCCTCTCTTTGTCCTCTGTTTTATTTCCCTATTTGTGATGTGTTTCTCTCGCAGGACGTCTCGTGTCTGGCCCAAATTAAATTGTGAGTGTAAAGAACATTTGGCTCCTGTCACCGAGTGTCTTTTAATCTTTCTACCTTTCTATGAATCCCACTTTTGGAGTCTTGCAATGTGTAAAAAAAGCTCTTTATTTTTCTCATACTGCCTGAGCTGCAGCCCCTCTCTTCACCCTCTATCTGAAACCAGAGCCCAGTCTGAACTCTGATTGGTTAGCTTGGAGATGTCCCGCCCTAAATCCTCCACTATAGTGTTACAGTGCTGGATATATTGCAGTAAGTTGTGGTGGTGATGAAACAAAGACAGTATTCACACCCCGTCAAATACATTCAGTGTGAAGGTGTTGGGGGGCTGCTGTTTGTTGCTGGAAACAGCCAAAAAGAAATGTGTATATTTCTCTTTTTATTTTGGAGTGTTTGCGGCTGTTCATTTGTTCTGCGGTTTGTAAGATGGACAATAGCTCACGGCACACATGTCATTTGAAAAGATGACATACCCTCAGGTGTACTTTGATAAGTTGTTCTCTTTTGTGGGGAGAGATTATTTTGTGAGAAAGTGTGGTAATTGATACAGCGGGGCTTGTTAGATAAACAAGACGTTGACTCGCTGCCGGCGTGTAGAAAGAGATGGCCAATTTAACTTCTGATACAAATCAAAGTAAAGTAATTCTGTATTTCATTACCTGTAATGAAGCCCAGGATGATGTAAATTTCCCCCACACAACGCTCTTTTCACCCTCTTCCTCTCCCAGAAACACATAGTTCTATATTTACCAATGCACCTTGAAATGTAGACTTGGATCCTGTGACTTTTATCGAAGGCCTGTCTGTGATTCGCTTCGTTCAGCTGTGGCTCCCTCCCCGGTCGGAGGCGCTATCATCGCAGGTAATCATCTCCACACTTGGCCGCTTTCTGAGAGACGAGCCAAACACCTTTTTTCCCCGACTCGCGTTAAGGCCGAGCCGACTGACCGACATGTGGCGATGTAAACACACGCTCCTCCGTATCGCAGAAGGACGCCGTCCCTCCAGCTCAGCATGGGGGAGGGACGGGGGGGATCCAATTACCTGAGCCGCGAGTGGAAGTGAAGGGAAATGCCGGCCGTGGTTTGCACACACACACACATCTGCACCCAGGAGACATATGCATGCTTTCCCCCGTCACACACACACTCACACCGACATGTACAGTTATTTATGCAATCGCTCAGGGAACCCTAAAGTCCCTGCTGCTACTCAATATGTGGATCTGTGAGTGTGTGTGTGAAGCTTGCCTGGAGTTACATGTGTATGTCACTATCGAATGCATGTGCTTTTTGAAGACAGACATGATCTGCACTACACTGCATGTTGTAAGAGCTCTGACTGTTAATTAACAACGCATCGCGAAATATGTCTTAAGTATGAGAGTGGCCACTTAGCATGTTTCCTCTCATCCCGACGGACAGCTCCTCTCCGCTCCCCTTTCATGGTTTCACTGCTTTTCAAAATAAAATAACTATTAAAAACATTAGTTAGACTGCCAAGAGCTAATTATTCTTCAAAATAAAAGCCTAATATATGTATGTTTGTGCACTTACCTTTAATTACGATGCAATACCCTTGTAATTCATGGATTTTTCTCTGTGTTCCTGTATTTTCTAAGATAAAAACACTGGCCATTGGGACGTTGATGTGGTGTGTTTAGCTGTGAGGGTGCACGGGGCTTATGTATCCCGTCCTCCCTCTGGGACCGCCATCAGTGAACCCCCCGTCCTCCGAGGCCCAATTAGGACAGTAATTCAAGAGTGCTTGTGCGGCCCATCATACTGTCATTTACTGAGCGGCCCTGCACCGTGTCACACAGGTTAAATCGCTCACACACACACACACACACACACACACACACACACACACACACACACACACACACACACACACACACACACACACACACACACACACACACACACACACACACACACATTTGGAGTCTCTCGTGCAATCAGCTCAAGACAGAGGAACTCACACACAGGCTCTTTGACCCCCCGGTGATTATGTAGATTGTGTGTGTGTGTGTGTGTGTGTGGGCACGGCTTTCACTACACTTTACTAATTGCTCAGAGTACTAGATAAGACTGTAATTACAAGGCGAGTGCTCGCAGTGTCAGTCCTCGGATGCTGATGACTCTTTTGTCAACCCGTCGCCGTCATATAAAAGCCAAAACATCCGGCCTATTCCCCGCTAATACACAGGAATTATGCTCTCTTGTTTACGAGAATGTGTTTGCCACTGATTGAGAGGTTGTGTTGACATGTTTTGCAATCAATGCAACATTTAAGGTGTCGGGAACATGGTGTGTGTGTGTGTGTGTGTGTGTGTGTGTGTGTGTGTGTGTGTGTGTGTGTGTGTGTGTGTGTGTGTGTGAGAGAGTGTGAGTGTACTGCTAGTGAAAGGAAGCATAGCCAAGTTCACAGATCTGTAAGGTAGTAAAAAATACGCCGGATAGATCTGTATAAAAGTGGAATCTGCTATTTATTATTTATAAGAAAGTCATGAAATCATTGACATGCATGATTGTTTAAAGTTGTGAGTTTGTTTTTAGGTGTCTTTATATCTTTCGCCTGCACATTATCTCCTTTATACGTTGCAGAAGTGTCTTTTTTTTTGCAGTAATCCGTCCAAAAGGCCTCTAAAATCTTTGTCCAAAGAAAAAAAAAAAGACAAATTGAAGTCCTTGGAAGTAAGTTTTGTACTTCTTCTACCTGAATGAGTCTTTTAACTTGGCACCCAGAAAAGTCTCCTATATCTTTTTGTGGTTTACTCAGAGTCAAGCTTTCTTATTGGGACTGAGGGAGCTGTCCGTGGTGCTGAACTTGTAGCTGAACACTAGGCTTCCTTCAGAAAACATCCATACTGTATAGGGTTCTCCTGTGCACACACATACAGCCTCAGAAGGGTTTCCTTGTCTCCCTTCTCTGCGCTTGCATTACAGTATAACTCAATCCGTTATGGTGTTTGTTTACCTGCCAAATCCCAGGACAGGCATCCTTTCAGCGCAGCGTGGGAGTGGATATCAGGTGACTGTAATCCATGTTTGGGTCAGACTCCAGGATGTTTCACTGGGCGAAAACTATTCCTACTTTGGTTCCAAACCTGGCAAACGGTCAACTGTGATTGGCTTGTTTTCCATTGCTACGGTGTTCCATAACACACTGTAAAAAGCCTCGTACAGTTCAAGACTGATCAGTTAAAGAAAGACAATATTGACGTGTGTTTTATTTCCATGTGGCGCAGGGTCGAAAACAAAGTGTGAGGGAAGGTTTGTGTGAGTGGCCACTTAAGTGATGGTGGCAGATAAAAAGAGCTAAAGAGGCAGTTTGTGGGAGGAAAAAGGAAGGCGACACCAACGAGAAGTTTCCCACCTGCAGAGAGGATGCATTTACCGTGGGCCGGAGCAGCGTGAGATCACAATGGTTTTTCTTTACTTGTTTTTGAAAAACACCCGTGGTTTCAATGAAAGAATGCAACTGCAGAATAATGTCCAGTAGTGTTGATGGGCCTCACACACACACACACACACACACACACACACACACACACACACACACACACACACACACACACACACACACACACACACACACACACACACACACACACACACACACACACACACACAGCATATATTCATAGACGGGGGGGGGCTCGGGATGATCCATCAGTGGGAGTGGTTGGAGAGAACATCAGACAAGCGAAATGACAACGGCTTCTCAGACGGATGAATCGGCCCAGGCTCTGTGAAAGGAGCGTGAAAGAGATGTTCACATTCATCCATCCATCCTCGTCAGCGGACCCACCCGGCTGTCCCCTCAACCTGACACACTCACACTCACACACACACATATATATTCACCACCCAGTCTCACATGCATGCTTTGTTGCTACAAATACACAAATTCTCACACACCATCATGGGAGAAACGGGGGGAGGGAGGTTCGCCACATCTTGTTGACATTTTCATAGGCACTAGGAGTAATTTATGTAAGGTTCGCTTGCTCCCAGTGCACTGGGCCAGAACACAGTAAAAGCAAACAGAGGGAGAAAGAGAACAAATTGCTTTTTTAAATTGCTCAGACAAGGGGTGCTCTTTTTGCTCTATTAGGACAGAGTGCAAACACTGCTACAAAGCAGGGGGCGTACGAACTACAGGACTGTGACTAAATCTAATAGAAATACCATGTGCCAACTTGGGATGTTGGCATCTGCATGGAACCAGTTTGATCTGGATGGAAACCATGAAGCTAAAAGGAGCTACCTACAAAGCAGTCTATTTTCAGCGTGCAAGGTGAGGATAACTTTGTCTCGCGAGGGACGAAGCTGGGAATATTCTAAAAATATCAACAGACTTTTTTACGTAACGCTGATGCTGTGTCACTTTTAATGCAGATACTTTTGTTTCAATCTCTGAATAGGATCTGCTTAGAAATGCACGTTCGTCACGAGATGTTATTTCCATAATCTCTGATCCTTCAGAGACAAACGCTCATGTGTTTCATTTGAAATCCTCCACACAGCAACACTTGTATGTAAATTTGATTATTTCATAAGCTTCATTTATGCAAAGTACACAGCGCTCCTTCCTGTGTGTGTGTGTGTGTGTGTGTGTGTGTGTGTGTGTGTGTGTGTGTGTGTGTGTGTGCGCTTCGTTTTCACTTGACCTCATGCTGTAAACACGACATGTGTCTCACTTTAATTACCGTTTCCCAACTTAACACTTTTCCCTCATTAGAGACGATGGCGTGATTGTAAATAATTACCGTGTGCTATGAGGTTTACATGGTGCGTTGGATGCTTGGTGTGCCCCTTGATGAATGCAGGGCTTCTACTCAGACTCCTGGGAAATGGATGAAGATAAATATGTGAAACAAAGACCCTTTTGTTTTATTGTGCTGTGTGGTGCATTGGTAGCATGCAGTGCTAATTTGGCTATAATAGTTTCTATCTTTTGGGCTGATTATGGTCCACAAATCTTATGGATATTCGGAGTGCATTGTGTGCAAGTGGGTTTGTTTAGTAGTCACTCGAGTTGAGGCTATAGGAGAGGCTCCACATCACATTTTATGGCATTGCGGATGTGCACTGCAGTGGTATTTTGGTCATCATGGCATCCAGGTGTTCTGGAGAGAGGTAGAACACCAGAACTGAAATATATATCGGGACAATTCCCACCTTCCCGTCTCTGAACACGGATCTCTTGCTTGCTCTGCTGTATTGCAACTTGTGATTGATCAGATATGTGCAATGACTTATTCAGAGCTTGTTTGGATTCTGTCAAAGTACAATATTTATTTCAATTTGAGGCTGAAAGATTTTGTTAAAATGTATTATTGCAGAGCTGCAGCATTGATATAGTTCATGAAACATCAAACTAATAATATAACATGCTTAAATGATCATTCCTGCTGAACCAATGCATCAGATGTTTCTGTTACCCTTCCCCAAGTTGTTTTTTGGCATCTGGAAAGGATCTAAAATGCCTAAAACTAAAGCAGCACAATAGAAAAAGCTCTGGTCACAGCAGATGCATCGAATGACGCATTATCATCAATTACTTTGCAGCAGACAAAAGAACAAAGACTCGGGCAAAGTCAGAGGGGACATGAGAAAATCAACAACCCTCCAATTAAGCGTTTCATTCTGTGGAAATTAAACGCGGCGCACAGACGTAAACGAACAGCTGATAGATGTCTGTTTTCTTTCTGGTCGCTCCAGCGGGCCAACCTCCCTGCGGTTCCTGGCTGCTCGATAACCTTCAAAGTGGCCTCGCCTCGCCTCCCCGGGTTTCGCAGCGCCCGATACCCCCGTGGAGAGGGGGAGATATTGGCTTTCCATAGGAGGCACCCCTCGGTGCTACCATGGCCTGTCCATGGCCTTCTTTGGGCAAAACTTCAATGAAAGCTTGTAATCCTGCGCTGCTTGTTTGTGCATGTTTTGGCCCCACCAAGGACCTCCCTCTGAGAGACATTTGACGGTGTAGGGTGGCAGCGAGGACATCTGGCTCCCCTTGCGTTGGACCGTGCTCAGAAATGGAGGTCAACGCACTCACTGGGTGCACAGTGGAGAACACGTGTGGGGGAAAAGGCCTCCATTTCCTTATTGATCTGCAGTTGATATTCAGTAAAGAGCACATACAGTAGTATGTTGCAGGTTGATATGGAAAGCTGTTTAGGAAAGGGAAAACCCAAGAAAGCTTAATCAAATCTTAGGTTAGAGTATATATAAAGTACATGCCATGGTTTATCATCGTACAAATAATTATTGGAGCAGTGTATCCTTCGAGGTGTGCCATCTTTTATACACATTTGCACAGGCTTGACATCATCGCTCTCAAACCTCTTGTGTGCACTTACATGTTTAAGACCTTCACACACATGCCTGCACAGCCTCCTATAGAGACCCCCAGTCAGAAGCATTTGACTCGTGGGTTTGATTAACTGTTTGCTGAAGCTTCGGCATGCGCAGACGAGCAGCAGATTAGCAGTGACAGATACTTCTCGCGCTGTCTTTTTCTGGGGCAAAGACGGGCTTTCATCTCCGAAAGCATGGCAACACTCCTCGCTAATGTTGGTGTTAGTATGCCTCTGTGATCCTCCTCGCTGAACACTCATGCAAAGTGTCAAGAGACCCTCAATTTGTGGCATTTTCACAGCAAGGCTTTGCGGTGCATTCTAGGTCGAGGTGATTTATCTGTGCCGGTGATAAAATATACATTTTCCAGAAAATCATATACAGCAGGTCCCAGTGAATGAGACATTTGCAACGATAAGACTGTGACATACTCTGGTGAGGTTCAAGAGGGCGAGACATTAAGTATGATAAAGTGTCTACGCGCTGCTTAAGAAAGCCTCGCTGCAGCCAGAGAAGCTTATTTTCTAGTTCCTTATTGGGATGATCCATTTTTATCAGATAGACAAGCTCAGCAGAAACTTTTTCCAAATATTTTCTCATTAGCATTTCTTCCCTGAGATGCTCAGCTTTGACTAGCGTGCTGCCAGCTTTTGGATGCCATTGTGTTGGAAACATTTGGATTGCATTTGTGCTTTTAGTTTCACTGGACTCGATATCTGAAAACACAGCATTGTTTATTTGGTTCCCGTTGATCATTGGCTTCTAGTGCGTCTGTAAATATTCCATAAAAAGCATATTTTCACCACCAGTTATCTGTGAAGTTGTGCTAAATGGACTAGAAAGACTTCTTCCATACAGCCAATTTCCTATTTGGCTATTGTCTGACTTGTGCCTCTTTCCCAAATTGCTGCGGGAGCCTTTTTTTTACGAGACGAGGAGCTTTATTCTTCCTCTATCAAACAGCCAGAGAATGATTTCGCCCAACAGGGTTGATAATGGCCCTGCTGTATAACCACGTTGAGGTAATTCTTCTTCTGTGGTACCGTCCTCTCTCTACATCTTCCTGTCGACTCTCCTCCCGTCCTGGAACAGTGTGTTCCTCTCGTGCTTCTCCTCTGTAAAGACCCGTAGAAAAGCTAGATTTGTGTCCGTTGATCCAGAAAGAGCAAGTTAAATTACATCCAGCCTTCCCATCCAGGCGATTATACCGGTGTCAAACTGATCAAATTACACCTGCAAACGGCTATTTCCTCTGCCATATCCATTATGCTAAGCAGTGTGTGCATTACATGTGATTTGAATGATCGGTTTCATTTAGTAGCTGCGTAAATGTCAAATCAAACCTGTCATTTGGTTCAAATAAAAGGTAATAATTGCTGTCTTTCAGTGCTTTTTATCAATGTAGACAGCTGTAATTCTGCTTCGAGTAGTGAGCGTGAGTGACATTAGGTTTTATATGAATTCGCCCCAGAACGCCGTGTTCCCGGTAATGTAATAACGAGCGGTTTCTGCTCACTTGGCGAGGGCCGTGCACTGCAGCCAAGGTGCCCTATTGTTTTATGGCCGTCCGCTAAAAACAAAGACAGCACATTCTCCCTAACTTTTAATGGCAGAATTGCTCACTTTGCTGCTTAATTCGCACCCTGATTTACGCATGACTCAATCACGCCAGCTCAGACTAATGGCGTCTCCATGCACTCTATTTCATTAGCTTTAATGCTTCCTTAATTGTGTGCATTTAATAAAAATCAGAGGAGGGAAAGAAGTGCAAAAATGGACGTCAAATATACACACACTAGATTAGTTCAAAGCGTTTAAAGGGGCCCTATTCTGCTCATTCTCAGGTTTCATATTTGTGTTTTGGAACCCATGAAAGAATAACAGACCTCTTTTAAGTTTATATCGCATTGCTCTTACCCACGCTAAATGACAAAGACTGCTTGCACCAGTAGATGTGGCTTCGAAATGCAACATTACTACGTTTCAAGGGAGGAAGAATCAGCACATCGGAGGGTGGCATGCACAGAAGGTTAGAAAAGTCGAGCTCCTGTCTTTGTCTCACTGATGAAGGCGTTGAATCCACCCGCTCGTACAGCGTCTGCTATTAGTTTAAAACTGACAGCAGCCTGCATGCTGACACATTTGTGCGCATCCTCTGCAGAAGGTAATCAGCCGTGCATCAACGATCACAGTTAAAGTGATTGTCTTCTCTTCAATGTACACGAAGCAAATCATATACCTGCTGCCAACGTCGGATAAAGAACCGAAGTGCCCATCAAGATGTACTTCTTGATTCCCCGTATTGGAGGGTTCCTTTTGTGGCCGTAATGGAAGTAAATGTCTGGCTTTTAACCAAACATAAAAGCTCCTTTCTGCTCTGTGATATTGATGGTGATGGTTGGAGGTGATGCCGGGTCATTTGTCTGCTTTTGAACTATTCTTTTTTTGAGGCTGAAGAACTAATTTGTCATCAGTCATTTTGTTTTTGGAGTTTACTTGTTAGCTTTTAGTTTTCCACCCTTCAATTAAGTTATATTATTGATAAAAGCTTCTTTAACGAAGGAAACAAAGACGCTTTTTAATTGAATCTCTCCTGCTGTGGTTTGCTGCGACAGGTGAGGTGGATATTTGACTTGTTAGCTGCTGAATGCATGTAGGTTTTAATGCCGGTTTGTCACTTTTCTCCCGGTAAATACCCAACTTGCATTCCTTTTGTTCGAGGAAACAAAAAGCGTCCTCATTAGCCATGATGTCTCACTGCTGTAACCTCACAATGGGATTCATGCTGCAGAAACACAGCTTTTAATGTGTTTTTACTCAACAAAAACAACTGTTTGTGGCTCGCCGCCAGGAAAAGCGCCGGTCAATTTCACATAAACACTTTTTCTCCCGCTTACTTTACATCCCTCTCTCCGACATCAAAGCTGTAATTCATTGTTGTAAATAATAGCAAGCAGTAGATAAATGTGGGAAACATACATGGCTTCATTATACACTAATATCCAAGCGTCTGTTGGGGACTGTTTCCAACGACAGAATGTTATTTATTTCCCTCTGCCTCGCTTCGGCTGCATTACCTTTATTCGCCCACTTTTTAAGCACCATGAATAAATAACAGTGTGGCGTTTGAAATGGTCTTAGTGAAGCCGTCGTACATCATGTGTTTCTTCTACTGCAGTGATTGATTGCAGCTTCTATATAAAGTAGTGTCTCTCTGCGGCGGCTTTGATAGATAAACACAATTACAGATACTATAATAAAGAGTGAAATACTCTGTAGGTGCGTGTAGTGGTTACAAAGTGAGGGTAATTTCATTTTAAAGTAAAAATATCGACAGGAGAGTGTGAACCTGAAATATACACGACTATAGACGCCCACTCTGTGCCATTTTAATTAAAAAAATGCATCTTATTAAGCACAATAATCCACAGGCTGAAGATTCATGTCGTCAAGATTAAAACTCATGTGATTGACCTTCAACTGAACGGCACTGCATTATCCACAAACAGCTCTTAATCCACATCATGCCATGATGTATATCCATTTAAAGTGTAAAGGGGGGTGTCTTTTGGGTCAAACAAACAGTTAGCTTGTCCAGCTTTCCCAAAGAATGCGTGCTTTACTGTATACATTATTCTCTGATGACATGATTTAGGATCAAAGGAAGCCCTATCCAGGACAGGTGGTCATGCATATCTCTAGCTTAGCATTGAAATACTACACTGTCTATTTAGTGTGGTCATCTTAAATCAAAGGAGCAGCTTTTGCAAACATTACTAACCAATTTGAGTGACTGATCTTGCACGATTTGTACTAAGAACTCCTTATTTGCTGAGCATGCCACAGCAGCAGTAACTACAAGGGGCGGGGCTCAGCAAATTAGTCCAATTAATCCTCCCACATCCAGTCATTTCATTAAATATGAATTCATGGTTATTTGAGGTGAAGCACCCTTGGATCAGTGCGGACACCCACCAGTCCTGCTGTAGCTGCAGAAGCCTCTCAGTTCTCTAAGTGCCGCAGATGGATCGAAAAAACCTTTTTGGTTAGCGGTCCAGCCACAACGAGTCGAGGCCAGAGCAGCCGCCCACACCATCATCCAGTGATTAACTCCTGCTGCTGCTGCTGCTGCTGCTGCTGCACTGAGGCATTTGTTTGCAGATTCAAAACAAGTCTGGGTTGGAAAGAGAGGGACGCAGGGAGTGGGAAGAGACTTGAGAGAGAGGTAGAGGAATGCAAAAGGAAACCTCCGTTTCTAATCTTCCTCCTTCGTCTCTCTTCTGCCGAAAAAATCTCATTTTCATCCCGGTACACGTTCGCCTCGCCACGGCCCTCGGGAGGATTTCTAATCAGCCACAATTGGAGAGATGGATTTTTCAAAACGAGTCTTTGATGTGAGGGTTTAACATTTGTTTTTTGATCTAATTATATAATAGGCAGGCCAGGCGTGTCGGGGGTAAAGCATGCTCACGTCTCCTCAAGGAAACAATGCTGCTGTCGTCCTCTGGGGAACATCCGTGAACTTTGGTTAGGACGGCGAGCTCGCTTTGAAGTCATTTCTATTTCTATTCCTGGTTATTCAAATCCAAAAGCATTAATCAACACTAATACGAAGGTATTCCAACAAGCACATCTGAGCTTTTGAGTGGAGGAACAGTGATACAGTATATGCATCTATTTCTAATAGAAATCCATACACAGGTTATTTTATCCTTCTAAATATGGTTGTAATTGGTTTACAGCTCCTCAAGCTTTCAGTCCATGGCAGTATCTTCCCTAAAAACACATACTTAATTAAGTACGACCAAACGGTTGAGGCATGTGTGTTTTCTGGAGTGCTAGATTTAATATCTGCTCTTAATTTAGACTTTTATTTATCCCAGAATGGTTTGCATCTGTTACATGTTTTGATGAGACTGGAAAATGTTTTTATAATTCGATCACGGTTTAGAATTAACAATTAGCCAGCAGATAGGTAGCTGTACATTAAAACTGTATACAATTAAGACAACAGCTGTTTTAATTAGAGGTTGGAGGTTTGAATTGAGGAATTACATTTTATAAAACATGTTTTTAATCTACCTAGTAACACCTGCACTCTCTTTTGTTGAAGGAACTTGTGCAAATTATCTTGCAACACCTTGGAAGACTCGCCGAGGCTTTAGAGAACTTTGACGGTAAAATTACTGCACGGACTAAAAGCAACTGTGAGGAAATGCAGGTTTTTCTGGCAGTGAGTTCAATAAACCCACAGCATTATGTCGTGTGTGTTTGACTTGAAGCCATTTGAAGTAACTCTGGGTGGTTGTGACTGTTACGTGTGGTTTAAATTATGATAAGGACTGGTTTTAGGTGGCATGTTCTGCACAAACAGTCTTTTCTAACAGGTAAATAAAGTGTTTCAGTCTCAAAAAGTCATCAGTGGCGATAACCCTTTTCTAAATCCCTTGTTTTATCTCTTTGGGTAAACAAGTCGTCCCAGAAGTGTGATACCTCTCTAATTATTACAATCCCCAAGATCGCCTTCCTCCGTATAGATTGGTACATTAGACCGATCGTCTAATCCTCGGGGATTACACCGGAGGAGTTCAATTAAATCTCGTTAACAAGCAAATCATGTGTAAACAAATAAAGGCTTTTGATGTAGCTGTATATATATATATATATATATATATCGCAGCGCCTCCAATCTTCACTTTTAAAATAGCCCATAATTAAAGCGCCGACATCAAACGTAGCTGTTAAAATGCTAATAAAGATACTCAAGCAAAATGGAGCTTATTGATTGTCTTTTACCACCAACCCGCTCAGCGTTTAGCCAATAAAACGCTGAGGTTTTTTGAGTTAATGTTCATTAAATGTGTCCGATGTCTTTGTACGGGCTCTCAGTGTTTCACATATCTCACTTTTATGCTCTCTCTGTTAGTCTTTGCACATTCTGCACCCATGTTTCTGTCTTCTTGTATGGATTTAACACCAATCCGCCAGTTTATACATCACATTTATTTCTTAGGCCCTGAAAAACAACTCTCTCCGGCAATGTTAGAGGAGTTATGGGTATTTTAAATTATATATTATTTGTTCCTTGCTTTGTAACTCATGCATATTTACAGCTGCAACACGTATATTAAACTTTCCAGGAGCTTTAAGATGTTTAGAAATAGGTTTTTGCAGAAGAAATTGAAATGTATTTATGTAAATGAACTGTGTAAGTGATATAGCTCCAGGTTACAAGTCCCCACCCTTCTGCAGGAACTCATACGTGTTTCTCAGTCAGGGAAACATCACTCCCAACAAATCAATCTGCAGCACAAAGAAGCCAAATTCCCTATCAGGCCTCCCGAAGGAAACCGATCCGGAGCGAGGCAATCTGTTTGCTTAAGTTCATTAGAGACAAAAAGCAACGTTTTTTCCGCCACCTTCCCTTTTGTTTGGTCTTGGGGGAGCCCACTGTTATTGTTTATTAGCACTATTGTCTTTTATCTCATCGGTGGTCATCCTCCTCGTGCGTGAGCTTTAATCCCGCAGTTTGAGTCGGGGGCAATTATTCAAAAATAACTTAGCTAATTACACAGCGGTTGCTCAGAGGGGAACATTAAAACTTTCAAGGATGATTAACGACGGATAGAGATCTGTGGGAAAAAAAGTTTCACCCCTGTGACGGAGAGTAATTGGAAGATTTGCAGTGTGAGAGTGGAGCCACGCTTTGTTGGAGTTACAGAAGCTTCTCATTCACCTTTCAGTATTTCCCTGTACAGTGGCCATCAGATATCCAAGTGGAGGAATTGCACATAACTTAATGGCACAGAGAGATAATCCTTTATTAAACTACTTTGCATTTAGTTTCTACTCTGTTTGTTCTCCATGCTGTCAAATGCCGTGGACTCATTCCCCATTTAACGGTCAGTTCTGCAGAAGTGGGAGGCCTTTTTTATTCAATCATGATACACACAATGTTGGAGATACTTTGCACCGATGATGAATTCACTGCCCGGTCTGAGTGTAGTTATTTTAGCTTGCATTGTCTCCGACTTTATTGGTAACTCAGATTGTATTTATTCCTAGTGACACAGCTTGGTCTGCTCCGTGTTCCCTCACATTTAATCCGCTCTTTCTGGGATCAAATGGTGGAGAAATGAGGCGTTGTCCCATCATTAATACCCCCCAGGGTGCTGAGGGACACACTTTGGGAACCACAGTAGTACATCCTCCTCTTTCTCCTCCGTTTCCTGGATTCTACGGTTGTCAAATTCACCCCATATTTGTTTGCAACCTTCTTAAGTGTAGCTTTGAATCTTGTCCATAATGCATGAGGAGCGCTGGAGGCTCCAGAGTCCAGACGTCAGGCTGAGTAACCCCCCGGTCGCTCCTGCTGTATCACTGGTCCTAATCAGCCAGAGGACATCTTCCTTTTGCAGGGAAGTGTGTCTCTCTGTAAACATGTGTCTGTGAATCTGAGCCGGGTCATCCTTGTGAGCCTCAAGACTGTTGTCATAGCGACAAAATGTGGAAATGTGGTCAAGGTGAGACACAGGTTTTCTATTTATATCATCCTCCGACAGACATAATGAGACAGCAGCACTACGCTGAATGAGTTGGAGGGGGTATTCACTGGCTGTCCTGCTCAAAGGCACAGAGGTTCGCAACCAGGTTTCTACGGTTGAGGGGGGGTCTCTGAAGCACACACTGCTCCGCTCAATTCAGCTCCATTGATCCCTGTCTGCCAGCTCCCTGCAGGGTAACATTTATCAGTTAATTGGGCTCAAAGCCGCTCCTCTTGGCGGCATGGCGACAACTGGCCGAGGCGAGGTTTCGAAACAAAGACCAGTCTGCATCGCCTCGTATAAAACTTGTTAAAAATCCATAGGTACTCTGATATAATAGGCTTGCTTTGCAACTGAGCCCAGACCAGATTTAAAGCTGGGTGATATACAGTAAATACAAGTGGAGCTGTTTTAAGATTCAACACCATTCCCCCCTCGCTGCTTCGGTGAATATCAACCAGATCAAATCCATTTCTCCATCTGAAAAATAGAATCATTGTCACTTTTATTAGTGAAACCGTCTCATGTCGTGCTGTTCATAACCTGTGTGTGTGTGTGTGTGTGTGTGTGTGTGTGTGTGTGTGTGTGTGTGTGTGTGTGTGTGTGTGTGTGTGTGTGTGTGTGTGTGTGTGTGTGTGTGTGTGTGTGTGTGTGTGTGTGTGTGTGTGTGTGTGTGTGTGTGTGTGTGTGTGTGTGTGTGTGTGTGTGTGTGTCTGTCAGTCCGAATATCAATACACTTACACCCCAATCGTAGCATAAACTCAGCTGCAGCGCGGCTAATGCTAATCTACAAGAGGACACGGCTATCGTTCCTAATGTTGTTCGCTGTGGCTGCAAAGCACATGAGATTTCATATCTTATTCCCCTCACATTTGGCACAGCCTGCTCGGCATTGTGTTGCTTTTTTAGCCGCAGTTTGAAAAGGGATTATTTACATCAGTGAAGGTTGTCTCAGCCCTTTGGTAGCGGTGTTGACCCTGAGTGCACACACACAGATATTCCTTCAGCGTTCTTCTTCCTGAGAGATCCTTCGACGATTTCATAGCATGGGAAACTGTGAGGAGGATTCATTGGTTGAACCTTACCTGGAAACACTTAAAATGCACCCCTAATTTCTTTCTAGCCTGCAAGTAAGTGCTTAAATGCTTCTTTTGTTTAACTATAAGGTGCCAAATACATGGTTTCTAGTTTATATTCAATGAGTACCTTCATAAACCTGCCAGGAAAGACATTTATAATGAGCAAGGCTGGAATATATAATGAAGGTTTGCTCCAGTGGTGGGAACATTTGCTATAATGACTCTCAATAAAGAAACCAATGAGGGTTTTTTCAACAAAACTCTCCCCATAAAGCTGAAGTTTTCTGAAGATTTCACATTCAACCATTGTTGCTTGACATAAATGAAGGGACTTATTGATTGATGCAGACTCCTGAAAAGTTAGAAGATGTCTGAGTTCAAAGCCTAAGCATCTATGCAGACTTTAAGCATCCGGATTCTATTTGACCTGCTCAATATAGGGTCAGAATTGTGAGAACTCAGTAGAATAAATACTCCAAAATGTGCAAATTCTTCATGATGAGTTTAATCCTAATAATCCTAATACTATTCTGAACTACACAAAACACCACAGTGACGCAACCCCTGCATTGTTTTTAGCCGCTATATTCAAAGTAATTGTTGCTATTCAGTGTCGCCTCTTCCCTCTCATGGCTATTCAAACCTCCATCCCTTGTAATAATTAGATTTTTCTTCCAGATCCACATCTTGTTTTCATGGCATGAGGAAGAAACTGAATCTTAATACCCTTTTGGTCCTCTACTTGGAGGCAATATGCCCCAGACGGCCATATCACATCTCCACTTACTGTAAATCACAGTGCCCTAAATGTCATAAAGAACTAAAGATATGACTCCTGCTTTATGGCAACATAAAATGCTATGATTCTGTCCGAGGATAACACAGCCATGCAGGAGCTTTTGGGGCATCAACTATATTCATTTGCAGCAAGATTCGCACTGTATTTATGAATGAAAACACTATCATTTGACTTTGTGCACACGCTGTAATCATGGACTCTGGATTCTGTATGAGAGCAGGTTGTAAACGCTGCTCCTTGAGTGGAAAAGGGAGATATTCTTAATTACCGTGGTCAGTCTGGAGGCCTTTTATCCTCTGCAAAATGCACGGTTTTGAAAGCACTGATTGGAGCGAGCATGGAGCATTTGGTTCTTCCATTCAGCTGATTTTCTTTGGGGGTCTGACCTGGTCTGTACTTGCTGACATACTGCAGACGGGTGATATTTTCATCAAACCTACATCACAGTGATGTCTAACTGATGTTAGGACTGAAAAACACAGTAAAAAAGAGCAGGAAATTTCACTTTTCCATGCTTTTTTATGTACTTTTCTACATTTAAGAACAAATGTACATTTACCGGCTTGCTATGAGCAATTTTGAGGTACTCAAAAATCACTTGAGCTCTCTTTTTTAGCCCGCTCCTCTACTTCACTTCATTTCATACAGGGACGTTTTACTCCAGCAGAATAATCCATAGTTATACTGTTTCTCGAGTAATGCATTAAATCAAGTGTTTCAGAGGAAGGTTATGATGCTAAAGTGCACTGGATATGGAAAAAGGATGCATGGGAACAATACTGTAAAGAGCTTTTAAGAAGACATACTTTATATTTAAACAGGACCCAAGAATCGATTGGCATTTGCAGTTATCGCTGCAGCGCCTCAGCGTTTCCCTGGGACGACTTAGATCCCCCCCACACACACAGATGTGTCACTGTAATAAGTTGCATGCTCACCAGGGAAGAATGAGCTCATTAAGCCACCACAGTCTCTCTCCATTCATCGGGTTGTGTTGCTCCCAGGAAACACAACAGATTAATCTCGAACACTTGTACTAGCTCAAAAAAATGCATGAATAATTGTGTCAGATTCACCACAAAATCTCCCCGTCGACCGAGAGGAAGTGTTAGGATTTCACTTTGTGGCCATCGTTTGTTCCGGATAAAAGAAAAACATTTCAGGTTAGCCTACCCATCTACACACACACACACACACACACACACACACACACACACACACACACACACACACTGATCCCTGCGCAGTCAGGGATCAGAATCTTCCGACACTTCCACTTTCTTAGGGGCTTGCTGGCGTGAAGCAGAAACATAAATCAATAACACATCTCGGCTGATTTGGGAGAGAGGGGTGTTGCCAACTGAGACCATTCTTAACCACCGAGCAAAAACAGCTCCTCGATGCAGTGTTGGTCGTCCTCCTCTGCACAGATTTCTCTGATCAGTCGAGCGAGATCCCGGGCCCTGATCAGTGTAATCTACGCTTTCAAGTGCACATGCATACGTGTTCCTAACCCAGTGGAGAGTACTGGGAGGGATGCAATATGTACGTATGCGTTCACAAAGCCGTGGTCATCCTGGAGAGAGTGAGTCGATGTTGCCATGTTGTCCCAGGAGTTTGGGATGAAGGGTTTAATGGATGGATACTGAATGCACACATGGTGGTTTAAATCCAGCCCAGATGATTTCTGGGATAGCACCTGTTTCAATAGTGTGCTGAGGGAGGGAAGGGAGGAGGGGGAGGCGGTTTTTCTCGAGGTGTTGGATTGATTTTTCTCCTAGAGGCTAACACCAATTACAGTTTCAGTTTAGGTGAAAGTGAAGCCCGATGTAGGAGATGACTAATATAAGGATCATGTGGTTTTGATGTATTTTTGAATCTGCTAATTGAATTCTGGGCAAATATAATCCTCACTTAAGTCCCTATAAGATGGTAGAAGCTCTTGTAAAAGACCTTGAGTGTTGCATTAGTGAGAGTACGTCACACGGCTGGTTTTCTTTCAAGACTATTTTTTAAAATGTCTTCCATGAAAATCTTTGGTTGCAAAAGGAAAACCCAGCTATTTCATCTGTATTGCAATTAGGTTGCATGCATGTTTCGGGCCAGAGAGTGTCTGTATTGGAGGTAAAAGGTGGATAAAGAAATAATAAAAATAAATTGTTAAACCTTTGAAAAAAAGGCTTAAAGTAATGACATGAAGTGACATTTCAGTGCTGTTCCTTCCTGCAAACGTTGCATATATTCTCAGTTTTGACTATTAGCTAATGGGAAAACGTGTGAAGCAATTTCTTTTTGAAGTTAGCTAAGGGTTTCAGCCCACTAAGCAAGTCTGGGATGCAGCTTAAACCAGTGTGTAAGGGTTTTGTTTTGCTGCAATTTCATCTGAAGGGGGTCTTTATTAAAATAGACTAAAGTTGAATGAATGGAATATAAAACGAGAAGGGATTACAGCCCGTGGCTCCGTCAGTTTTAACAAGGTCTCATGCTTTTGTAAGAAGCTGCCGCTCACTGTTCACTTAGTGTCCTTAGCAACAGAGATAAATGTATAGCTACATCTCCTGGGTTACGAGTGACATTGATAAGATGGGTATTAATAACTCGGGAAGACAGATGTTTTTTAATGTGGCTTAGATACAAAATACGGTGGATTTAGGAGATTTCTACGCTGCCGTCCGCGGGGAGAAGATAGTACAAGTCAGGGAGGATTGTCAGGGCATTAGTGAGGTATCAGTAGCCAAACACACTCCCCTCCTGTCTTTATTTCACTGCCCGCTAGCCCCTCCTCCTTCTTTCTCTTCCTTTCTGCCAGGATTAGCGGTAAAATCTACCAGGGAGACTGGTGCCGATGCAATCCCAGCCACATCACACAGGCTTACAGTGGGAAAACAAGCACTAAGAGAGGGAGGATTAGGCATGAAAACCCAACTCTAAATTGTGCACATAAATGTTGTTGTGGATGCAATTGTGTGAGACTACAATAGGTGGGGGGAGGAAACTCAAGGGAGCTGCATGAATAGCTGGAGAGGATAGTAGTCGCGAGGGGAAGCGCTTCCTTGTGGAGTTTGAACACCTAAAGGAAATCTGATTCACACACAGATTGTAGACAGAAAAACAGAAAAAAAAAAGTCTCATGACTCATTTTCATCGCTCTTGACTTCTCCCACCGTCTCCCTCACTCCCCCCTTCTTCATGCTCTTTCCTTTTTCTCTGTCACAATAGGTGTAGGTGGGAGTGTAGGTGGGAGCGTCGTACTCAGAGCGTCTTCAGCGAGATCAGTGCCAACGTCTGATTCAACGCAGCAGCGGCATTTTGGTTACTTTTCTTTCCTCACTAGTTCACGGCCCTGCTCAAGTATCTGTTGCTCTGATGACATCCTGAGTATCAAGAGAAGAAGATAAAGAAACAGCACATTCATTCATGATTCAATTCTGAATAAGCTCGTGTGAAAAGCTTCTCAGACGATTTTTGTTTGTGTCATAAATTACTCTGGGAGAAAGAAACAAAGCAGCGCCCGATAACTGGGTGAGTCACTCCATGGAAAGTGTAGTTTTTTTGGTCTGTATTTCTGCACAACTATCCCAGTATTTCTGCCTGAATGATTAGCTCTGTGCTATTCAAGCCTGGGAGAGAATGGAGGCTCCTTTTAACAAAACGTGCTAAATGACCAATTTGGATTTCCTTCAAACATAAAAGCCCATTTTATGAGAGTTTGAAATCTCGACTTACAAAGAAAACCCAAGGACACAAAGAGAGGAATTAAGATATGTCACCTCGAAATGCCACAGCAAGATGACGGCCACCTGGGGCTGCAGGAACGCAGAGGGCAATTTTCACTTATCCTCTAAAGGTTCATTTCTCTTCCTCCCTGAAGCTGCACTCAAATGACTCATTGGCTGAGAGGAAGGACACCTGGAGCAGCAGGCGGCCCCCGATCGATTCCCAGCAGGCACCGCGATGCGAAAGGGGGTCAGCGTGTTGAGCGACTGATTGGGTTGGAAAGCCCAAAATAACCCCAAGGCTTGTCACAGCAACCGTGACCCCCCGACATGGACTCGGCACTCGGCTTGATTGGAGCAACATCAACAGAATGAAGCCACTGTTACCTCCCATTTCTCATTTTGTATTTTCTATATCATGCTGGTTTAAAGTGGTATGAAATTGTTACCAGCTGTGGTGAAAGTTGCTGCCCTTCCTGTAAATAACGGACGGATACAATCAGTCTCAAAGCTTGACCTGCAGATTAATTCACAAAATGAAAGGTAGCACTCGATCTAAAATTGCTAAGTATCCCTTCCACCAGGAGGACTTCCCACCCAGCAGTTTATGAACCGTTCTTCCAGTCATTCCCCCGTCCTTAACACCTTAAATAAATCCCCTGTCCGTCTCCGATGACAAGATAAACACCACCTACCTCCGCACCTGACAGAGAAAGCTGTCCACCCCAGGGGAGCATGCATCCCTTCCTAAAGGCGAGATAAGGTTAAGTAATGGTTTGAGAATCAACACAAAGCTCTTAAAGATAGAGGGGAAATAATCCTCGAAAGGAATTTTCCTCCCCGGATGAAGGGCAGCTATCATTACAAGCGTTTCTGATAGCCGCTCATCTGGGTTTACTGGGGGATTATTGTGTATTAATCTGCATGTTATTATTGCTTTAATTCATCAGGACAAACACAGTGCTGGAATTCATCCAGAGCAGAAGGGGATAAAGAAGAAAAATCCTCCCTTTTTTAGAAACATTTCTGAGACTTGTTGGTGCATTTTATTTGAAAGCATGCCAGACTGACGCTGGGATTAGAAAATACTTCCTGAAAAAGCTACAGTACAATCTGATTAGCTACCTTTAATTATAACAGGGTGTCCGCTGGGATTACATGGCAACATATTTGGGTTGTATTCACTCAAAAGACCAGGATGCAATGCAGGCATGGTTTATGTTGCATGAGAGATGCAACTCTTGCTTTATTTCCTGGCAGTATTGAAAGGGATTCTGCAAAATGTACCACAAATTCAAGTATAAGTAGATAATCACAAAACCACTCCTGGCGCCGAATCGATCGTTGAAATATGCAGATTTGTTACAGAGAGGTTTTACTCCAGCCCACAGACGAGCTAAGCAGCAGACAGATTTGCAAGGACACTTATCACACAGACTCCCTGCGGTGCTTCCTTTTTTAAAAACATATTTCTTCTTCAAAGTCCCAAGCTTGTTATTAAAACCCAGTCCCCTTCAAACCACTGCTTCCAAAAAACCCATCGCATAAATACATTTGCTCAATGATCTGTCTCTAGCTAGAGGAATTTCACACTCCCTGATGCCTCCTCTCTCCAGGACACCGCAGATGTGGCATCAATATTTTTCAGCTTAAACTGATCAAAAGACCCATCCTCAATCAGGGATAGAAGCACCTGCTCGAAATCTCCCCATTGAAGCGTGCCAAACGGCAGATGTGGAAGCGATGTTAAGGAAGACTCGTGTCCTTGTTAGCGGAGTGGAGGGGATCGGGTGAGCGGCTGGTCAGCTGTAAACGAGTCATGACCGCGGCGTTAATTTTCATCAGCCGACTAAAGCAGATGTGACGGTCATGACCAGAGACGGACGAAGCACATTGTGGGTTAGATGTGAAGCCAGTGTGTGTGCTTCTTGTGCACAAACACACGCCGTGATTAGGTAGTGAAATGTCACCTGGAAAAGGGTTGCAATTTCCTGACATTTCTTGGGCTGAATGAGAGGGGAAAGGGGTTCAATTTGACCTTGGATGGAGGTATGAAGTTGAGCACAGAGGATGCCAGCGACTTTGATATTCACAGCTCATGAGGGAGAGGCTGACGGTGAGAGAAGGAGGCGGAGGGGGAGGCAGAGATGGGGAAAGGAAATGAAGATAGGAGGGGAGACGGAGATCCGCTGTAGTTCAGTTTGACAGCATCAGAGCATGTGCTGGAAAGTGGGGAGGGAATAAGGGGAGAGGAGGGGGAGGGATGGTGATGGTGTTCACTGACCTGTTTCTAATATTATCTCCTCTACAACCTTTCTCTCTTGTTGGTCCCTTTTGTATAATTTCCTCTCCCAGCTATTTGCGTTGATTCCCTTTTTTTATACTTGTGCACAATTCCCAGATTTGTTGTATTGTTGTTCTGTCATGTAGTAATTCCTTTTTTTTTACTGGCCATCTTGTGCTCTTGCTCCACTCCCTCTTTATCACTGCAGAGCAATGCCCTTCCACACTCCTGGGGCTAGTTTGAGGCCATGGTGGTGCATCGCTCCGAGGCTCCTTTCACCTTCGGAAACCTGTTAGCCACCCACTGCGACCGGAAGGGGAACTTTCTTAAAGATTTTGCTCTTAAAGTGGCTCATTAATGTTATGCTCTGCCTCTGGATGTTGGATCCTCTGCAGCTACTCCTGTCTTAGTGTTTTGTGTGGATAAAGCAGACTAAAAGGGGCTCTTTGACAGATTTGAGACGGCTCATTAGCTATTATTCAGTGACACATGTGACATTTTGATTTTGTATTTCTCTTTACTTGGCTTTTGTCTGGATGTCTGTAAGAGTTTGTATTGGATGTAATAGAACATAGCATGTTTTAGCATTCATTTTAATCCTAGCGTGTGTTTTTTACCCTGCAACCCAGCAGTCCCCAAAGGTCTGATGTCCAAACTTCCTCACCCCTAAGCTGGCTGTGACTTGATGGATGAAAAACAAGCCGGTAAAATGTAGTAGCATATGCTGTAAGACGTCCAGGTGTTGCTTTAATCTGGCACCGGGAAGCTGGAAGGGAAAGCATGCAAGCAAGCAGCAGTGGCTGATGGAGAAAGTTTTACACAGGGACCGATTCAAAGGGCCGATGCCAAATAAACATAGACAGAAGGCGGCGAGGAGCAAAACGAGGTGAGACAGCAGCACTGATAGAGGATGTTTTGCATGGTGTGTGTGTTGGCCTGCAGCTCTCATTAATGACATCTCTCTTTCCAACCCCTACTGCGGTTGGACACACACACACAGACACACACAGACACACACACACACAGACACACACACACACACACACACACACACACACACACACACACACACACACACACACACACACACACACACACACACACACACACACACACACACACACACAGAGAGCATCTACCCAAACCTGATAGATGCTGGTCGCCTAATTTCTGCCACATTAGCTATCAATGCCTCAGATCTCCCCCTCGCATCTCTTTTATTTCAAGTTACGGAGCGAGGGAGCTAATTAATGGACTCTATGCCGTCTCTTCAGAGGCCATTAGATTCACGGCTTATTACTATTCAAGCTGGCCCCTCTCTCCCCGATACACAACTTCCATTATGACTTTATGCTTTCACGATAATAAAAATACGGCGTAATTATGAGTCCGTGCCTTTGGAAGTATTTGTAAGCTTGCTGATGTGCTTACCCGCTTCACAGCTGTTTATCAAAACACACATGCACGCCAAATCCAATCGAAAGGTGCATGCAATATGTCGCAGTGGAGGATTTGGGGAATGGGGTCAGACCTGCCTACAGGTTTCTTTCAGAAGCCACAGCAGGTTGGGTAGTAAGGAAGGAATCTAACCACCACAAATGTCAATAAGTCTATCAAACTAAATGCCAAGGCCTGTGTGGAAGGGAAATGTCATTGGCTGTTTATAATGGGACCGTCGTGCACGGGGAGCGAAGGTGCAGCACCTGCTCGGAAAGCATGCAACGACGAGGCGGCGGTTGTGGAAACGGGGGATGGCAGATCAGGGGGAATTGCAGCTGGTGGAGATGCATGGAGTGACAGAAGGGTGACGGATTAAACGGGAGACCTGGTAGATGTGTGTAGTGGTTGAATCCAAGGCTTCTTCAGAGAGTGTCTTTTAGCAAAACACCAAACCCTAACTGCTCCTCATGCAGGCATGGCACTTAAGTGTACAGTATGAATGTGCTTTGGATTGGAAAATGGCAGGAAGACATGAAAAGCAGCCCATTTACCATTTAAGCAATTTACATGCTGTCACACCTGGTGAAAGATGTGCAATCCTTGGTCCCAATCCTTCCTTTCAGACACAAGAAAAATGAAGAAACCAGGCGAAAAGAAGCCAAGTTAGCTGCTGTTCACTCTGTACATTGGTTGATTTTTTGGCTTCTGCTTCCGAACTTCCGAAAATGGAATAAAGAGCAGCAAGCATGTGAATTTGTCCAGCCTAACAAGGGATTTATGTCAAATTACCAACCCATATTATGACGTAGGAAGGTCACCTCTGCAGTTAGCCGAGCATGCTAACATTAGTCCTTTGCATATTGGGTTGCAGAAGGAGACCTTACCCCCATGATGTCCCCTTGAAAATACCACGTGTAAGGCCACAGAGGTCATCCCCGTTGCACACTTTATTTAAGTGTTGGTTTATCCTTTCACTCCCATATGTAACATTAGGATACTTAAGTGCTGCAGCCTCCACCGCACAAAACACACAGTTGGATGCGGTTCATGTATCGAGTTATCCATTTCACACTTCACACCCCCTCGTTTGCAACTAACACCCATCTGTCCTCCACAATTTCATCGGGTGTCACACATCCCGAGCCCTTGGACGACCCAACTGGCTAACTGCTACCTCATTAACTGTGATTAGCTTTCCTGTCTATACTCAAAAATTGATAGCACCACCCAGAAACACACACGTAGATGTCTGCACCTTCCACCTGCATTACCGGCCTCTTACTCTTGATGGAAACTGGCATCGAGCACGTTAATATTCAAAGTGTGTGTGTGTGTGTGTGTGTGTGTGTGTGTATGTGTATGTGTGGTGTGGTGTGGTGTGGTGTGGTGTGGTGTGTGTGTGTGTGGTGTGGTGTGGTGTGTGTGTGTGGTGTGTGTGGTGTGTGTGTGTGTGTGGTGTGGTGTGTGTGTGTGTGTGTGTGTGTGTGTGTGTGTGTGTGTGTGTGGTTTCTACCAGGAAGGAATCCTTCTCTGAGTCCTGCACCATCACCGTCTTTCATGTCTATGCAGGTTGTCACAGCAGCCCCACATCGTTCACTATGATTGCGGATGAATGTTTGAAGCAGACGCCGGCCAACATAAGCACAAAGCATAAATGTGTGTGTGTCTGTGTGTGAGGGATAGAGGGCGATCATACCCACTATGACTGTAGGCGTTTACAGTACATTAAGAATCCCAACTCTTCACGAATCGAGGTCATTCAGAGTACTGGAAAATGGAACATTGGAATAACAGGTCTTAAAGCCGCTTTGAAATGATAAAACATTCATGCGTGAGGAGCGAACCGGCAGCTGTACCACTGCGTTGGTGAGCAGAGTTTACATGTATCAACCATGACACTTCAGGGATTACACACAGATCCAACATGTCGGCGTCACTGCAGGGAGGTTTTCATGTCCTTCAGTCAAAGCTGGTTTAGAATTTGGATGAAAACTGATGAAAGGAGACTTTTTTCTGCGATATTTAAAGAAAATCTGATCTTTTTTTATCCTTTCAAGGGAATATTTTGGGTTAATTTATTGGAGGTGAGGTTGGCACAACTGTATTATCTTTTGCTTAGCTTATTTTGAGCCAGTTGTGCGTGATATCCAGCTGTTTCCTTTCTTTATGCTAAGCTAAACATCTCCTTAGTACTTGTGTCAGTTTATGTGTTTTCCTTCAGACTCTGCGTTTAAATATTTCAAGGAGAATAGACGGGATGTTTGATTTTGTTTTCAGACAAGGTTCAGCCTCCCTTTCTGTGTGTTGGTAGAGGAGCAGATCAGTGAAAGGATAAGCATGAGAGCTAGTTGTTAACGCGGAGCCCACAGGTCAGATTAGCCACATCATCCTGTCAAAAGGGTGGTGTCAGTGGTAAGAAGAGGCATGGCTTTGTAGTGACGGAGCTGCCGGGGTCTCCAGCTGTTTCTGAGCGGAGCGGAGGGCGGGGAAGTTATGGCATCGTTAAACAGCTTGTGGATGTGTTCAAATGCTAATCTACCTATTTTATGGGATATAAGGATGAAGACAAGTCATAAAACTGTCAAGAAATAGTACAATTTTAATACAAAATGGCACAAAAGTCCTGAATAAGATTGTAAACCAATTGGCAAACCCTATGAACTGGGTTGGCCCTTTTTACTCGATGTATTCATACAGCCAATTCCCCGTTTGGATGTTTAAATTAAGTTGAGTCTGATTCTCACAGATGTGGGTTTGCACACCAGAAGCTAAATGAGACACGAAGGGGAGGCAGGGGAAGATGGTCTCTTCATGGGGGCTGATTCAGTATGTGCATAATTTTGCACATCACCATATTGAGCTCCAGTCATTCACACGGCATTATATATGTGGAGGGATTTTGTGTGCACCTCGGTCCACAGTATGTCTTACATTTGTAGTTTTGGGTTTAATGTAGTCGTGCTCGTGCAGCAGTTTCACCAGAGTATGTTGTATTAACATTTCAACATACATACATACCCTGAATGCCTCGCACAATTTTCCTGTACTTATGTCGAGGGGATAACCAGACTGTGGGGAATAAAGCCCTCCTCCGACCTCGAGCTCACAACCCACATGACACATCGGAATAACGTCCATCCCTCAACAACCCTCATCTGTTTTGCGTTTATTGGAGAGTTGAATGTTCACCTGTGATTGATGTCGATTTGAGAACACTTAAAGCACCGCTCTGTGAAATAATGGTGATGGAAACGAAAGTGACGTGAGGCCTCGGCGGGATAATTCAGAGGAGAAATTATTGCACAATAGCTCCTACGCTGAACCTTTTTGGGGGGGATTTGTGTCATATCAAGGGACTTACTTGCACTGTTACATCAACAGGCAGTGAACAGACCTTTTTTAAAGAGGAGACACACGTTGGACACAGGTGACACTGTTTGGAGATGGACTCTGCAGACGTCTTTACTGTAGTAGTGAGAGTGAGAGTGAAGCAACGTCTCGATGAAATTACCCAGCTTTTCCACTGTTGGATTATTATCCAGTGACATTTAAGCTGCTTTAGTGATGCATTTACTTACTTTACAGTAGATGGTAAGCTGAATATGCTATGCTAAAGCTGTCCAATCTCGAGAGCTTATATGCTTCCTTTGAAGAACGAAATATCTCTCAGCTGCAACCTCACCTTCTCAACCCTATGATTATTTTCCTCATGTTAGCTACCACTATGTCCCTAATGTTCACCTTCATTATGATATTTTAGTATGAAAGCAATCAGAGCAGACATTTCTTGAATATCGGGGACATTTGTTTGACATGAACCGTACCAAATGTTATTTGCTAACAAGCTTTTCCTTTTCTCTCCTTCTGCCCTCCATGCTTCCTGTGTGACCAATTGGATCCATACACATGTCTTCTGATGCTCCATTTCTGCTCACATGCACAGGTAAGAGTCACCTCCTGAGAAACTACCAGCATTGCTTGACTGTTGGTCAGAATAATGTCAATTGGTGACGTATTTACGTACTCAATTTAAGTATTATGAACAGCACAACAGATGGGGTTGTGCTTTATTTCTAGAACGTTGTATCAGATGCATTTGGCAGCATTTGCATGGGGATTTTATGCAGTTTTTTCTACAATTTGGCAGTCTTTTTTTGGTAGATATAAACAGAAAAAGGACAATTAAACAAAACAACAACAGATGATTTGGCGGAGAGTTTACTAGAGCTTCTTACTCACAATTCAACCTGAAAAAAGTCCGCCAGAAACTGATGTCTGCACTGACCCGAATAACAGTCCACTCCTAACTAGCAAAGCAAAATTAGAGCTACATGAAGGCTAAACAGCCGCTTAATAATTCATAGTTTGTTCTGCTCTTGGCTGCATTGATAAGCTGCCCTCTTTAACACATTGAGATCATGAATAAGTGAAACTCTGATTTACAGAAGCACTTGAGTCTGCGTTAACTAGAGGAAGAGCTGCGATGCTCGGAGGTAGAACAAGAGCGAGCTTCATCTAAACAGCGAAACTGAATCTGAAACAGTGGGTGGAGGCCTCAGATGAGCTGCTAAGTCACAAAACACACCACTATACACTCCTCCGGTTGAAAGCTAGCTGCAAACAATTGAAATTCAGGATTTTCTGTCGCCACAGGCTCCCTTCTGCTCTGTAATTTGCATCCAGTCGATCCTTTGCACCGCACAAAGCAGCGTGCAGATTAAGGAATTGATCCCACCTAGTTTTTCCTCCCGTACATCCTGACAATCAATGTGACAATATTGCATGAGAGTGGCTTAATGCTCTTCTGCAGGGAAGTTGTCTTGTTTGTTTAGGGGAGGACGAAAACCTGCAAGCACCTTTACAGTCTCTTAGTATTGTTGCTTTCGGTGTGAAAATCCGCTTCAAATGTGATTAAAAGAAAACCTTGAGAAAAAAGTCGGGGATCATCCACGAGTCAAGTGCATGACCTAGAGGCTCACACTGTTTGTGCTGATGTGTGTGTGTGTGTGGAAGTAAGAGCTTTTATCCTGTTAGACACGAGTCATGTAGGAGATGAGAAAAGCTCTTTAAAAAGGGTTTTCTTGGTCAGCTCTTTGGAGTCGGCTGCTCCGTGATCAGGTTGCGAACAGAGGTCGCTCTCAGGTTGGCGGAGTTTACAGTTGTAATAGTATTAAGCCCGGGAGTAGGGGGGTTAATGAACAAGTGTAAGTCAGAGGGATGCTCCCAAACAAACTGTCTTTTTGTGTGTGTGTGTGTGTGTGTGTGTGTGTGTGTGTGTGTGCCAAAACCCTTAATCCTTTAACGGGATTACAAGAGGCATTGTCCTTTGTTCACTTGTTCCTTTCCACCCACGTATGCTGGTAGCGGAGATGTCAGAGCCCACATTCAGGATTACAATGTAAAGGGCTCTCAATGGGGCTGGGTAGAAGGGAAGGCCGCTGGTTAGATTGTCCCCCCCCCCCCCCCCCCTCCCCCCCGTTATGCCATTATGGTTCTGTAACCGAAGACGGGCTCTCTACTGTACATATTGCCTTTGTTGGTTTGACACAGAGGAGATGTGTGTGTTAAAACAGTTAATGAAATGTTGACAGCAGCGATGGGGTGAAGTGGTGCGAGTCAATGGAGTCAGCCGCGTGTGTGTGTGTGTGTGTGTGTGTGTGTGTGTGTGTGTGTGTGTGTGTGTGTGTGTGTGTGTGGCAGCAGCAGCTATACAGCGATAAGGATCACTGATTCCCTCTCTTTATCCTCCAGAAGAAAAAGCACATCAGCTGGGAGGGGTTAAAACTCGGTGTGGAGATGCGTGGGATCCGTTATAACATATTGTTCTCTAGCCTTCACCAACTCTCTCCCTCTCTCTCTCTCTCTCTCTCTCTCTCTCTCTCTCTCTCTCTCTCTCTCTCTCTCTCTCTCTCTCTCTCTCTCTCTCTCTCTCTCTCTCTCTCTCTCTCTCTCTCCTGCTCCGGCGGCCTTGCTCGCCGTTATTTCAATGGCAGGTTTCCAGTGCTTGCTTTAACCAAGCCGGTGTTAGTACAAGCGAGTTAAATTACAAGGCAGCGTGAGTGTTCATCCTCTGGTTTGATTCTCAAAGTCACATAAAACCTGTGTTGCAAACAGCAGTCTCTTGTGTGCACATTATGGCAAAAGGAACATGCCAGCAGTTCCACATGTTTTAGTCCATTAACTGCAAATTGCATGTAGCTTAGTTTCCCATTTCGTAGAGTAAGCAAGTTTGTAAATGGATTTCCGTGTTTATTCACTTGTTTTTTTACTTTCTTTTCAGTCTTGCAAGGAAATCGGCTTGCAGCGAACTCCATATGTGCATATTTTAGGCTTTTTGTTAAGGGTTTTATCATCTGTTTCACACAGATTGCTTACTAGTCATGTCCTGCAATGGATTTACAACACACCTCATCAGTAGACATCAGAGCATTATTTGTACCAACAAGGAAAGCTGCCGTCTGTTTGCAGCTGCATCAGGCTACAAGCTAAACCAACAAGTCTCTCAGTTGATTCTCACTGTCTTCTAAAAAGCAATCTCAAACATGTATGATGTGTTTTAAGTAGAGATAAGTGTGAATGTGCATATTTACTGGATAAAATAACGCCAAATCAGCATTAGAGTAAATGTGTGAGTGTGACCGGTGGTTTGGACGGATGAATATATATATTTACACCTCCATTTATTCTATATTGCGAGTCATTCTTCCTTTGGTGCATGGGGAAAATGGCTCTCTTTCAGAAGTGCAGAGAATAATGGTTATAAATACAAACACGGTGCCAGAGGAGTAAGCGCCGAGTGGGCACTAAGCTCGGCTTCTATATGCAGGTAGACGGAGGGAATAGAAAGGTGAGGTAATGACAACCTGCTGTTGTATGCAAGTCAACAACTGGGATAGTGATGGGTTGCCCAAATTACCCTGGGGGAATAGCCTCTCGTGGATCCATCAGTATGTTTGTGATCGACACCTGGGCTCAAGGATTGTGTTTTTGTTAGTATATCGACTGGGGAGCTAAAAGTGGATGAAGGCAGCAGGAGCTCATTCAATAATGCACAGTAGCTCACGCGGACATTGATTTCTTTTTCAGTAGATCAAAAGATCTAAAAGGCAAGGCCGATACCATTAAAGCACCGTCAGTGATCCGTGGGTAAACACTGGACGGCATCTGAATCTCGTCTGAGATGTCTTTAGATGTTGTAGTGTGATTAAAACACTACATGGTAAAGTGAATCTTTTCTTGTTATTTTTACGAATCTGAACAGACTTGATACACATGTATTAAAATAAAGCATGACTCATAGACAAACGCTTCGAAATCTTTGGAAAAAAACCAGACAATCCGTTTCTTCTGAGTATTTTTTCTACTTGCATTGTCACAGTGCAGGTTAGCATAACAGGACCAAATCAACTTAACAAAGGGGTCATTTTTACCCACAATTCTTCCTATCAAAGTAAAACCAAGGACCCACACAACTAAGATGATGGGTAGTAGAAGGTACTTGTTTTTACCTCTCATGTAATTGCTTTGTTTATCTGTGTTTCGCTCCTCGCTCATCTCACCTGCTGCTGCTGCTCGTCCTACTTTTAGCTAACAGTGAGAACAATCTCTGCAGTATGAGGGGAAAAAAAAAATAGACTGTCAATTAGTGTTTTTCCACCATATGTGATGCTCAGTTATTCTGTTTGTGAGTCACAGCATGCAAGTGTCACTTCCTGTCTGCAGTAATCCCGTTACGCTGGCCTCGGAGACTCGATTCTTTGTGATCAATAATGTGCAGGAAGCCCGAAGTAAACACAGCTTCAAAAATATGGAGATATGATATATGTATACGTATGCACTTACTCATAATTAGAGCTGGGAATATTGGCCTTTTCATGCTTGGCTGTCAACTGCGTGTGTATTTATAGTCAGTTTAATCTAGAGGATGTCTGTGTGTGATGGGCTTTAATGATGCACATCAACAACGGATATATTCATTTGTTTGATAGGATACTCGCGCAGAAGCACTTTCATATTTCTGACTACTAGCACATTTGATTTAAAGCAAATACAATCAAATTTCACCCTTTTAAAGCAGTTTTTCTAGTCAATGGGACCCTTACATGATTGTATATCCGCCATCAAAGCACTTGTTTTTATGCAAATCCAGGAAATGCTAGTGTATTACGTCACTGTGGGACACTACCACTAAGTAATACTGTCACAAATTGCTAGCTACATGTAGCACTACACACATTTGAACACTAAATTTGTGAATCAAGTATTGCCTTTTAAGCCACTTGTAATATAATCTATGTGCACAATGAACCTGCAGATTTGTTTTGAGCACAAACTGCAACATCATTTCACATATTTACACAGTCAGCAGACTCAGAGCCACATTAGCATTCAGTCCTGTTTGTGTTTGGTTTGCACGGATGTAATAATGGAAATAATCTTCTTCCTTATTCGCCACCTGCACAGGAAGGTCAGAAGCCAGGGTCATATGGGAGAATTGGTGCACGGATCCAGTGTTTTGTCGAGTGAATTAGCCCCAGATTTTCTGCAGGATAGAATAAAGAAAGGGCAAAGCAATTGAGAGCGAAATCAAACAAAGAGATCGAGGAGTTATGTGGTCAACACAGCTAGTTGTTAAAGTGTGCATGCAATGGTAGAAAGAGGTGGGAGGCTGTTGCTCTTAACTGAGACAAACTGGATCTATTAGAGGGCCTATTGTTGCCCGGCTGGCCCCTGAAAGAACAGCTTGTCCTAGCACTTATTCAGTGTATAGATGTGGCCGGCGCTCCCGGCTTTCTTGGCTGATCGCACAGATCAATCTGGCCGGGAAACCTGCGGCGGCTCCATAGGAAGGTTAGTGTGTGTTTTGTGTGCATGTGAACACGCCGTTGAATGATTACTTGTGCCTTTACCTATGTAGATAGATAGCTTTGTAATGCAATCGATTGGGATTGAAATAACGTCAGGTCGCTTTCTCTCACACAGAGTTGCAGTTTGAGTCATACTTTAACATATGTTCTCAATCAGTTTCTTACAATGAGGAATGGAGGGCCATCAAATATGTTCCTGGGGCTTTAAAGGATAACTTTATTACAACTGGGACTTCACTCTCACCGTGTTTGTCCATCAAATGTATTGCCTATAATAACATTAAACATCTCGCAGAGCTGCAACACGAAGGCTAAAAGAGGTGCTTATATTTTGTAACGGCGATATTGGATTGTTCCCCCATATCAGGAAGTGCTTTAGTGAGTGCAATGTTATTATTTTTACTGACAGATAACTCTGGAAATGGGTCCCAGCTGGCTGTTTGGAAGATTAGACGATGCATAGTTTGATTGTGGTGTTTAGGTTGTAGCGGAAACCCCCCAAAAAGAATAATGGGGCCCCTTTAATGACCATTTTTATCTGTATGTGTATACATGTGATTGTAGAGGAAGCACTGGACCATGATGGGTTGATTGGTGTCGGTATGCATGACACATCGAAGCAGCAAGTGTTGACTCCACACCGAGAAGTACAGTACGTTCAGCCGGTGATGCATGACGTAATGATCCAGAACGATCCTTTTTAGAGAACCGTTCTCCACCTGCACGACTTCAAAGATGTCTGATTTAACCCGTGCTAGCTCCCACTCCCAATGAACAGCTTCTTTGAAGTCGCATCAATCTTCCTTTTGCATCTGTCAAACTTCTCCAACATCCACTCTCCGACCAACCAGCCCATCAGAGGGAAATCAAAGTGCCTTCAGGCGTTTGACGTGCTGTAAATAGACTGGTGAATGAGCTCTGAATGGGACGAGTCTATTTGCTGGTTCATAACTGTGCGGTTTCATATCCCCCACAGACCGTATAACACGGACCTCCTAATGGCCCTCTCATCATTTCACATTCAACTCACAGGGTTTTTATCACCCCTGCCTTAATTTGTGTGTGCATAATTGAAAGAAAATTAGATTTATGGGAACCCCCACGTACTGTAGCCCGCAACCCCTCTCTATCGCTGCCTCTTCCTCCTCCTCACACACTGACCTTGTTGCCTCTTTTATTTACTGCACAATGACGGCAATTTCCACAGGGTAATTAAGGCTGTTAAAGCCCGGCCTTTGGTCTCAGTCATTTAGAGGTGAGCACACTATCGGTCCCGTTCCCCCCACATGTCAGGGATCTTTCCTCCCACTCCTCCTTGACCGAAGCTTCCTCTCCTTGAAACAAAAAATAACAGGACCAATTTCTCGACTCATTTTCATTTGGGCTGCTTAATTAATCATTTCCCTGCATTTTCAGCTGAACACCCACAAATTGCCCCGGTCAGAGCCCGAAGACAAAGGGATTCTGTGTTAATTAAGCATACAGCAATTCATTTACACACCATTCCCTTCCTCCCACATGCACACATCCTCTCACAGCGGCTCTGCAGCTGTCACCACTTTAATTTGTGAGTTCATTTTTCTTTCTTTGTCTTTGTGCCGCCTCTGCCTCCTGCTCGGGGAGGCACTGTACCTTGGCTTTAATCACATTCAAGGGAGGAGAAAGACAAAAAGGATTTTCCATTTTGACTGGGCATCTCCTTGATTCAAAGGCTTTTGTTGAAAAGGGTTCAATGACGGTGCTATTTTCCTTCAGCACTGAAAGGGTTTTGGGCGATGCTTTATTTCCAACCTTGTCCAAATACAAACCTGAACGAGTTGCATGTAATACATTCATGCAGGTGGCTCCTTTTGCTTTCCACATGATTCATTAGCCTTTGATACCGGCCAGTATGGATTCCTCCTCTTCCCACTGATACCACAGCACTCGTACATAACTCCTGAAACCAGACCGTCAATAGATCTTCTCTTTCCTCAGTCATGTTTTATAACACGTTGATGTATCAGCCGGGTGTCTCAGACTGCAGCTGATGGACGACGGTGACCTTTTCTCTGCTGATAGCCAGCGATGGCCACTGTATATCAGCTGGCCACGATCGATACCTCCATAAAGAAGCCTTGAAGCACAAAGCAAGTGCAGTAAGTTAGAGATGCACGCGGTTATATGGGAGTAAATCTCTGAGCCAGAAGTCATGCTTGGTTAACAGCAAAATGCTCGAAATGTACACAATATCCAGCCGTAGAGTCGAGCGTTTTCATAATTCCCTTTAATCAATTGCCCCATGTGTTATAAACTCAGTGAGGGCTTTATTTTAATGTTGCCCGGCAACTCGAAAATGTTCATCAAACAGAGATTTTTAGTGCCTCGGTGTCACAGTCCATTACGCTGAGAGAGAAACCAGCTGTTTTTCTTCCCATACCCAAAGGAAGGCGTCCAGAGAGGACGAGCGTTACGCTTATGTGGTGGTGGTGGTGGTCTCGCCGTCGCCATGGAAACACACACAACCGATTTTTCAATAGGTGTGAGACTTCATTAGCTCCAGGACGACGACGACGATCATCGATGGACTGTGCAAAAACTGCGCTTTCCCTGACATTTTAAAATAGAACAAGGCAATGCACTTGTCGGCTAATTGCAAGGGAGGACCAGAAGGAGGGAGTAAGAGAAGGATACAACGACACACAGAAATAAAAGAAGTGTGTGTTGCAACGCTCCATCTGTCAGCAAGAAGTAAGGTGTGTGCAGCGGTGCAGCGAGGGATCCTCCTGTCGCCCGACAAGCTCGTCTTTATCACCTGTCACTCTGACATTAGGTGTCTCTGCTCAGCCCCAAATCCTCCTCCCTGCGACTCTCTCCATCTCACATAAAGTATGTATAGTGTCGATACAGTGCTTTGTCACTTAGCTCTGCATCCTGCGCCGTGTTGTAGCAGCCCGGCTCAAGGCTGACAACAAAAAACACGGAGGCCACACGCAGAATTATAATACAAAGGAGGATTTATTGAACCGAACAACAAACTGGAACATAATCACGAGGAGTGGAGGTAGAAAATGGGGTGCGTGGTGCAGCAAATCAATCAGATTGGGGGGACCTCGGTAGAAAACCACATAATAAATAAACACAAGTCACTGCCTCCTAAAGTAAATTGTGCATTAAGTAAGAAGAATATAGCATTGGTAGCAGTGCAGTGAGGCTGTGCTAAAGTAAAAGGCACCTTTTTTGTGTGTAAAAAGACCCCAAAAGGCATTTTCCTAACTCCTCCATAAAGTCACTGCTAGTGTTTCTATAATGTTAATAATTCATGCAAATTAAAGAGGTGGCCTTCAAAGGGGCACAAAGCAACTTCCTTTTGACCTATCAGCAATCCTTTATCTGCACCAAAGCGGGGAAATTTCAGTGCAGAAAAATGTGATTAGTAGTAGAGTAGCATGTTAAATAAAGAGGCTTGCACAGGTATATGGAATACATCAAATAGGTATGCATGTTAAGTAACAAAAACAAGTAGCAGTTGTATAAAAAGTAAGTAAATTAGTGTGCATAAAGTGTACCTTTGTCATTCAAACATATAAATAGTAAATTGCATGCATTATATTTTGCAGAAAGTACTGTTATTGCACAAAAGTAGGGCTACATGTGTCAGTGCCGTACAAAAAGCTGTGCAAAAATGCCCAAAGAAGTTACTTATATCCATTTTCTTTATCTTTTTGATTCATTTTTGTAAATAAACGCCCCAAAAAGTGACGTATATCCAATGTTTTGCTTCATTTGTTACCCTTTCCTCTCATATATGTACCCTATATCCTCCACAAGCCGAGGATGCAGACTAACATCTCACACGCTGAAGAGTAAGCAAGCCCACACTGGACTCCATACGGGCTAAATTGAATATTGATTGCTGGTAATCCATGCACACCAGCTCTATATGGAATAAGGAGTAAAGAGACAAAGCGAGACTGTATTCGCTGATCCCTTTCGGCTAATTCTCCAAACTCCCCCTGTGCAGTTCTTCTCCGAGTCCATTGTGAGCGTGGCAATCGGATCACAGTTACATTAGCGGACCACTCTGCCGCTAATAAAGCCAATCATCACCTACAGGGCATGATTGAGGTCTCTCTTTTTACCGATAATCCGTCATCTTTACGGCCCACGTCAAAGAAGGTGTTCTATGGTGACTGGGAAATATCCCAGAGAGGAGTTAATGAAGCACATTACAAGGAGGAGATGACATGGGTTTTGAGGGCTTGAAATTGGCACCACAGATGCTCATCAAGCAATCAGCTACTATTTGGATGTAATTTTATGGTAATCCTTCCATTTTTCCAAGCCGTTCTGTTCATTTCATGGATTGTAGACGCGACTCTGAAGAGAGAGGGACTCAAATAAAAATGGCACGCTATAAACAGAGCCTCCGATATCCCAGTGAGAGGCTTGCATCAGGGGTTTTTAAAATGCCACTCTGAGTCGTTTTGCAAATAATTGTATAGCATACGAATGAATGCACAACTTTTTTGAAGCACTTGGACAATGAGATGTTGTAGTGAGGAGAATACAGACTGAAGTATTGTGCAGATAAATCCTGTTTTAAATTCAAAAATCATCGTCCATTTTACAACTTTATCCCTAAACTGCACTTCTGCCTCTTGATGCATGAACAGTCCAGGGTTACAAGTTGAATTCTTGAAGCTCTTTGTATCTGTAAAGCTCCTTATCCTTTAAAAAATGCAGCTGTTTTCCTTTAATTATATCAACCAAAAGCACAAAAAGTATGTACTTCTGTGTAGAAATCAGTGATGTTACAAGAGGCTATGATTAGTAACACTTTTGAAGAGGCGACAAGAGCCAAATTAGCTCTGTGAGTGGATAAATCGCATTTGCCAATTATGCTCGTAGCTAAAAATATGTATACCTATTGACCTTCATCTTGATAGAGGAGCTGTCATTTCTAAATGGCGTCTTTAGCATCGTCCTAAACCTCCTCTAGAAGCTCGGATAGACTTGGAAATGGTACTCACATCTGCAGGATACTTGTGAACAACTGATACAGCTGTGTTGCATATCCCTGCCCTGCTATACCTGCTGCTGTACCCTAATTATTCCCCACCCCTGCTGATGCTAATGTGTTAGCTACAAGCCTTTGCAGGTGGACAAGTGTAATATTAGGGGCTACATGCACGAGGAATAACCTAAGTAATTCAGTGTTGGCTTTGGGTCTTCCTTCTATTAGCCACTCTGGATGAGATTACCATATAGAAAAGCAATACGTTCCTTTTTAATGAACCACACACACACACACACACACACACTGTCCTGCAGCTGTTAATGCTTATTTGTTCATGAAATGTGTATATGTGCTGAGCTGTCAATACATCCGAACTGCGCTGAACTCAATTGTACTTTACTGTAATGACAAACAGGGTTATTATGCATCCTATTTTAAGCAATAGAGCTAATTAATATGAGCATTATTTACATATTTCATGGGTCATTCAAAGAATATTTGCTATAAAACACATTTGCTCATTTGCCTGCACAGTAAAGTGTGTATGTGACTGTTTTATGCAAGATCTTATCAGAAGTTCACTCTTTTATTCCTAAACTCTTTGCCCTTTTGTGCTTCGGAGCCACAGATATTAAGTGCAGAACATGCATGCAAACCCACTCTCTGGAGCCCTGGCCCACATTTACATCATGTGCAGTTTAGCAGCAGAAGACAAGTACATATTTATACAGTAAACCCATTTCATTTGACTTTACACAGATGTTCGGTTTTGTTTGGATTTCCATGAACAACGCTGAGAGAAAACGGTTCAAATGTTCACGAGAGAAGCTTCTGTTTGAGAGGAGATGCATTATGTTCTTTATGATGGCACGTCTCTTCTATGAATGGAACATCTTCTATTCTCAGACCTTCATTTAGAACGATCAATCTCATAAATAAACATCGCCATTGGAGCGCTTTAATTAAAGGAGTAAAGTGGCTGCTATTCCCCCAGGTGTGCATATCCCAAGACAGCAGAATCGTTTACAGCGGAGCGACATATCGGGGCATTTCCCCCCTCCCCCATACCCCATCCCTCAAGTTTGTTGACAACAAACTGCGGCGTGAATCCAAAAATAGTTCTTTCAAACGTCGATGTCCATGGGCAATTTTCCAGCTTGCTTTTGTCGATGTTATTTAAAAAATGGTTCATATACAAAGACTTTGGGGTACAAAATGTCTCTTATCAACTTTAGCCAGCTGTTTTTAAAACACACCCGTCGCTGCGTGCATGCGTGTTGCATTTTAGGTATTTAAAAAAGTGCTTTTTGAGCTTGCAAAATCCCCGGCGTTGAGATTCAATGTGCGTCAGTCGTGCACTTTCTGCTCCTGCTTCTAGTTTTTTCTTGATGGCGTTATCAAGAGCCCTTAAACAGGAAGGGATATCATTATGAAGTTCAAGGCTAATGGTAACAGCACTAATGAAAGCTGCACTCCTCATCTTGAGAGCTTAAGGTAAACAGATCCAAGAGAGACAAATTATGACATTTTCCTCTTGGTTTTGAAATCCATTTCAGCTATAGTAAGATAAGTGTAAGTGAGCGTGCCGAGCAAAGAGTCTCATCTGGGTCTTTAAGACAGGCTGGTGAGTTTCTTTTGCAGGTTGTCATGCCAGACTCACAGCTTTTTGAATCAATGCAGCATGAAGTTGAACTTTTTCTGGTGAAAAAAACTCTCACTTCTGAAGCCTTACAGATTCTTCAACAATGTCTTTTAGTTTGCACTGGTAGCATGGTTTCCAGAGGTGGAAGAACCATTCAAAGCCGTTACTCCATTACAAATAAAGGTAATGCATTGTCCTTAAGTATCAGTATTTAGGTATGAACAGGGAAATGTAGTCAGGAGTAAAAATATTCAAAATTATTCAAATAAAACCCAAAATATTCCAAAAGAAAAGCAGAAAATCTTCACTCTTCAGTAGCTGTTACCGGGAAATGTTACTTAGAAAAAATGCTGCAAATGAGGTACCTAAATACAATGTTGGAGGGCATCATATCACTCAAGTGTTTTGTGCAGAAATCTCAAGTATAAGTGAATTAAAAGGTACATATTTCCCTTTTCAAATGTAGGGAAGTAGAAGTAAGAAAAGGGGCGCAAAGTGACGTACCTCAAATTTGTACTTAAATGTACTTTCCACCACTGATGTGAGATGATGGACACCCCCAGCTGCAGGAAAATGTGATTATTGCACCGAGCCGCACTTTTCCCGTTCCCTGGTGAGACATTATTGGCCGAAGTTTGAACAATTCAATTAACACTTCCATGGGGATTAATCAGAGTCTGGGCCCTGCTCCCCCCACCCCCCCTTCACCTTGCTGGTGTAATGTAAACCCACACTGCAGCCAGAAAGATTCATTATGGTCATCCATTTCCAACATCGTGGGACATGAAAGTAGTGTTAGGCTGGATTTAATTAACGGTGGGGGGGTATCACTAGGTCTTAATCTGGGAGACAAGCATTGAATCTGTTAGCGTGCAGCTAGCCCAGATGCTGCGATAACGCTGTTGTACGTAACGCAGCTACTTGAAGGAACATTACTTGACATTTTCATGCCATGACAGGCAAAAGTAGAGTTGTAGATGAAGGATTAGATATGGAGGGATGGAAATTAGACACACTTAATTGTTTTCAGAATTTTAGCTTGGGATTAATTACCTTTGTTTCGCCGTGTCATGCTTTGTCATTTCTGTAACACTTTATATGTCAGGGAGTAGTGGAGGATCCTCTGCATGCACGGGCTGCAGACAACACGCTAAGGTGATTTGATTTCCAAATGGAGTTTGGCTGAATGCATTAAGAACGATGCTTCTATTTATTCCGCGCTGTGATACGACGTGACCAATGGCACTGTCAGATAAATAAAAGTAAGCCAAATGAATTCATCACGGGAGGATAAAGGCACTTGGCCGTGTTTGTGTTTGTGTCTGTTTTGCAGGAGTGAGCTTTCAGGGTGTTTCATCAGTCTGACTGCCCGCTGAGCTGCAGAAAATTTGGCTTCACTTTGTGATGAATACACTGAAGATCAGTGATATATTTAGGGATAATAAAAGAGCAGATACAAGTGTCCTGCGTCACTGACCTGATCTGATAGGTTAGAGGAGAGAAATAAGAGGACTAAAGGTGTGACCGCTGATAACGGGGATCATTGAGTGTTCGAGGGTTCGGTTGGCCGAGTTGGGAGATGGATATCGGAGGAATCTTATTGGCAGTTCCACCGACTAGCTCAGACAATTAGCAGAAGAAAGACAGAGAAACTCAGGGTTGACTGCTGCGATGTAGATGTCATTTCGACGCCAGAAAGAGGATTTTACATTCTTGAAACATGCAAGGACACTGTACAGTATCTTAAGCAATAGATACTCCTTTATATTTGTATATTTCACCTGCCTTTCTAGAACGTTAACCGATGCTGACCTTGGTCCCCTAAAGGTTTCTTTAGTTTCTCTCTCATTCAGTTTAAAGTACAAATAAGAAATTGTGGTATATTTCAGACACCTGGATGTGCACCACCTCTTTCTAGTTGCTGTAAAAACCCATGCCAGGTGTTCAGCTGTAACTCAAATCCCCCAGGTTAGAGACAGATTCCTCTCCAACTCCCAGTCATTGACAGCAGCCCTGGCACCGGTGCAAAGCTTCTACTTTTAGTCGGAAAAAAGGGATCAAACCTTAATCCCAAACCATCAGAATGGCCATGGAGACCGCGCAACTTCTTTCCTTTTTCTATTTCTTTATTGCTCCCTTCTACTTTTCTCACTGTGCCAGCTGAAGGCTGTCAGGAGCTGGAGGGGAAGCTGGGTTGTTGCCAGCAGACATGCACATCAAAGGCCCGTCCTCAAAGTTAGCCATCTGTCCAGCATCGCCCCGGCCTCCTCGGCTCCCCAGCTGACGATGCACACATACAGTCAAAAGATTACACAATGTATGGAGGCTGGATCTGGTAAAGTGAGTTAAAGGGATAGTTCTGAACTTCTGAAGTGGAGTGCACACTGTGGATAATCGACAAGGGATGGAGAAACAATTTCCTCACTCAATCATTACTGTTCTATATCATGGCTTTACTATTTAACACACCCATATCCAATCTCTTTGTCAATACTCTGCCAGGGAAACAGTCAAAAGTGTCTTGAAGGGTTGAATATATCAGTCAGCATCGCCCACCATACTGTATATATCTGAGGGAGGAAATCGACTTAACTGAACTGTTTTTTGACAAGTCGCGGAGTTCACAGCTGTCTGTGGAGGATTGCTAAATAAGGCCAAAGACTTGACTCTTAAAATAATACATATTTCATGAAGTTCAGCATTTGGTTTTATCGTGTTGCCAGAAAGAGGCTGTGCTTGTGTTACTGTAAAGAAAGTGTCTGAGAAAGTCTCTGTGGTACAGCGAAGTTACATGCTGCATGCTACGGGGCAAAAACGGAAACACCTGCAGAAAAAGTTCAGATTTCTGCAAAAGTATAACGCATAACAGCCACGCTCCCAAGTCCGTGCTGCATGCACTTCAACCTGACCTTATTAAACACAGAATTGAACCTGACCTTTATCACAAATTGGTAAACAGCCAGACGTAACTGATCCACTTTAGGCTAAACACTGTGTTCTGTAATGCTCTGCTGAGCAGATTTTGACGCGTTAAAGCAGTTAGGATGCTCACCGCTTCCTGTGGGGGCTCAACACATTTTTTTATTTTATTTTGGATGCACTGGCCATGCGCTGACCTTATTAAAGAGATAGGATAACAGCCAGGTGTATTATACCTATTACTATGTATTTATACACCATTTCTTGACTTTATGATGCCTTTTAGCAACACTGTCCTCTTTTTTGTGGATATTCTTAAAGCTATCTTAAAGCACACAGCCTTGTGTTTTTGATTTTTGTGAGGTCATGCTGTTTATACAGATTTTGGCCCCTCAGTTTAGTCCGATCCCTAGAAACAGTGGCTTTAAACACGAGGGTTAGCTTAGCAGCAAGCAGGCGGTGCACATAGGGTATAAATAAGTTCTTGTTAACACAATCACAAGAGGCACTCTGGCTCAGTTACTCACATGTGAATCTACAGTTCAGAGATGTAATCAGGGTTAGGTCATGCAGAGCGGGTAAATCAATCTTCACAGGGTCTTATTTATTCCTCAGACGTACTCGAAACCGAGAAGCAGCCACTCAAATTAGGCACATACAGTTTTGCACTAGTAGCTGTGGTTTTATGCAGAATTTTAAAACCCAGTGTTTACTTTTAGCATCGGGGCAAAAGGCAGGGTCGCACCTGGATCTCACCTTGATGTCTTAAGGAGGTTATTAAATTCAGCATTTAAAGAAGCATCAAGGTAACGCTACAAATCAAAAGTTATAAAAGAAATGCTCCGTGATAGTTCTGATTCATAAGAGAGAAACACTTTGTTCTTCAGTCTTGAGTAGCATTAAATCACACTCTTAAAAAGAACAAGCGGCTTTGTACTTTTTCATGTCTGATAGCGATCCCCTTTTGGGAACAGGATGCAAAATGAACAGCAGCGATTAGTAACACCTAATCGGGAAAGAATGAAAATGACTGAAGTGATAAATCAGATCACCAGTGAGGGTAAACGATGCTGGATTGAAATGTTGTTCCTGAAGTTGAAATAGACCGCTTGCTTGATTGTCAAAAGGCACAACAAGCTTTTGGATTCCTCCACATGTGGATTAATGAATGAAATACAAGGCATGTGTTTTCGCACAGCTGCTGAACCTTAAAAAGAAGTTAGCAACAGTTGGCATGCATTAGCTTCATTTTACCACTTCTCCTTGACTGCATGGTCCTCACTCTGCAAAACTAAAGTGCATCTAAGGTCGGATCTGTTTCTCTAAATGCACTCCAGCAAACTCAAGATTATCATTTCCACTTAAACAACCACAGCAGGAGAGATAGCCTGCAGATAGTGAGTCACTCCTCTTTGATTTACTCAAGCAATAGCACAGCAGTCGTGTAATTCTCTACTCTTTTTTCCGTGCAGAGGCAGCCACCGCAATATTCCGCCCCTTTATTTTATTGAGGAGGGAGATGTTTGTTTACGGCATCAAAAGCTCTTTTCATTATCAGCGGTGAACACATGCCCACGTCTGTCTCTCTGGAGGGAAACACTGTCCTTTCATTAGCTCTTGTTGAGGCTTCATATCCATAATCTGTACATCTCTTTTCGTCCCCCCCTGTGGGAAATAGTGGAGTGCATTTGGTCTTTCATCAATGTTTTATAAAGTAACTCCTGGGGTCAGCGCTGCAGTCCCTATTCAGTCCATTAGCAAGCAGTGGAACAAGGCTTCATGTCTTCTAGTCGTCACGCAGGGGGAAACCGGCTTTGCACTCGGGTTAAAGCGGCACGGTGTGATGCCTCGGGTGGGTTGAAGCTCATAGTCAGGTGGAATTACACTGGTACTGTCCTCCTCATACGGAAGGAAATACTGTAGAGAGAGCACGCACTTGAGCCAAGATTTCTGGAGATCTCCTTCGAGTTTCAGGGCTTTGATTTAATATGATTTGTGTAACTCTAACAATATTTTAGGGTCATACAAACATGATCTGTGCCTTTTCTAGAGAAGTACAGTTGTCCAAATAGTTAAATAATTTGTAAAGGGGAAATAGATCTTGTATGTTTTGGAACAGTTGATATATTGGCATCATGTGGTTGTAATTGTGAACATTTTTGACAGGACATATGCTGTAATGTGGCCAAAGAATCACCCCAAAACAGTCTTTTTTTGCATACTTTTAACAAAATAGTGTATTTTTTGGACCAATAAATAAAGGAAAACTGTAATTTTAATACAACTTTTATTAGTTTTGTAGTTGGGAATCAGCCAAATGTGCAGATGGTGGTTCTCTCTGTGCATCTTCCTTGGCATATGTCCGAGACCACCCCACATTTTCTACTGAAATCTAAAGTAGTTTAAAGTGTTTGAGATATCCTGCCAACGTACAGCAACACATATTCTTCCCCAGCTAATGTCTCGCTAACCCCACGCCTGATTCCTCGACAAATAATCACCATTATTACTTGCTGTTTTCTATCCCGTGGCTCCGTAGCAGATGTGGATAACCTCTCACGTTGAGGTGTTGACAGATGTTGAGACACTTTACTCTCAGAACTCTGCAGAGACAGCACTTCACCATTTCTCACCGGGGAAAGATTTGAAATAATCCAGCAGTGAACTCTGAACTTCTCCACACCCTACATCCCGCTCCTCCATTCCTTCACTTTAATTTCCTTTCTTGTATTGAAGTTTAACTTCCCCTTCTTTTATCTCAGCAGTGAATCCTCCCTTTACCCTCCTTCACCCTCTCCTCGTGTCTTTAACGAGCCAATAAGGGACAACTCGACAAACAGTCCATCACATTAGCAAGGGGTGGGGGGGGACCGGGGCTAAGGGATTGTGTTAAGCTCAGCATTAGCCAGCCTGCCGCTGCTTTAATTACGTTTGCTCAGCACCGGCTACGCTAATGGCTAGCTGCGTGCCACGTTTCCTCCTCGCCTAGAAAGAGGAGAGAGGAAGCAATTCAGCTGGAAGATGCCTCCGAGGATTGTGAGGCAGAGCAACAGGACATGCACGAGTAGATTTAACACAGTAGTGACTTTAAAATCAGCACTGTGTTATATTCACACCATTGTTTCCGGGACAGTTCTGGGAGAGACAATCAAACATTGTTATTCCTTTCACAACACTGTTTTTATTGTTAATTCTTCCCTCCTGCCTGAATCCCTCTCTGTCTGTGTTCCTCGCTGCTGCAGATAGTTATCCCTGTGGGAGGGAGGAGGAAATCGCTGAGATATCATCTCTGTTGTTACATCTCACGCTGCACAAAAAACACATGTATCTGCCGCAGATTTGGACTTGTGAATCAATAATGCATGACCCAACCTTTGTTTATACTTCTATTCCTTTCCAGAATTAACTGCATCTCAGAAGGATTTTAACTCCAGTGTTTGTGGTGCATTTCTCCCTCATCGCTCTCCTCCTCGCCTCCTAAAAAACATAATGATTTTTAACTAAATAGGTCATCTGTAATGAGGGTGGTGCAGCACATGGAGCCTGTGTTAGGGCACTACCTGAATGTCAATTAGTGCCAAGTAAACACCACGAAAAAGATGCTCAAATCAAGCATCGTTTTCCGCCTCCTAATAGATGTAACTTTGTAAGTCTCCTCAATCTCCCGAGGAACGTCTCTTTAGCTGCAGCTTCTCTAAGTTCGCCAGACGGTCACCAGCTCAGTTTGTCTGATGCAGAGAAGCTCTAAGTTAGATCTGATTCCTTTAAGTTTAATGTTTATGCTTAATGTAGAAATTCAAGGTTGAGAGACGAAGAAGAAGACATCCTTTATTAATCACTAACGGGGAAATTACTAGCCAAAATAAATCATGGTTTGGGTCACCGTGTGGCTCAATTGATGGAGTTGGCAGCCCATGTACTGTGCACCATTTGCAGGATGAACACTACCAAGGTCTTGTGTCCTTGCTCTGAATCCACTTCCAACGACGTGATATAATTATAACTATTTTGTCACAAAAATGGGCCATGAGCGTACAGTGTGTCTTTGAACTTTAACTTTATTTTGATGTGAACCACGCCTCTGTAAAGTTCTGTGACATAAAATATATACAAACACCTGGCAAATTACTTCTCCTTCTGCAGCGTGTGTCTCCAGGAGCTCACACTCTTGGACTCACAAGGTGAAAAGGACCTGCTGTCGCGGCGGTAATTAGAGCCATTTGTTAATTCGGAGCAGGTTGCATTCACACACCGGAGTGCTCTTCCTCTATACGACCACTAAGCGATTTGCTGTTAAGTGCAGTGAAGCGAGGTACTTGAGTTGAGGCTGAGCATGTCCGCTTCGTTCTGTCCTCCCATCAATCTCCCCATCTGCTTTGAGGACTCACACCAGTGCCAACCCTTGGGCTACTGCTGATACTAAACCTGGGCTGAGGCGAAGGCCACATGCTCATGACATTATGGGTCCGTGTCTGGCTCTGAGCCTTCAAACCAAATCACATCCTGGTTTTTTATACTCTTTCATCTCCTTCCCAGTACTTTAAAGTGTTTACATATTATTCAAGTTCATTTAGAAAGTACCTGAAAGGATTTTGTGTAAAAAACTAGTTCATAAATCATTGATGCAAAGGGTTTTTTGAACGTCTATATGGACTTCCTTTTTCGTGCAATCAATTTACAAGCTGTGTTGTAGATTAATGCAGGTTAATTAAAGTTTCACTTATAAACTCTGTGCATCTCAGGATGATTTCTCACTCTGTAAAGCCGTGTGTACTTTGCTGAATGCGTCGAGGAAGGGGAAAAGGAAAACTCCTGTGCGTCCCAGGTTAATTAAAAGATGATCACATCTTCAACATCTGGCTGTGAAGTTGTCAAATTCAATGAGGAAAGAGAAATCAAAGAATCGCCCAAGGGAGTTTTCCAACTGAGCGAAGTGAGATGAAAAATAACATCTCACTGGTGCGTCGGTTCATGTGTGATCAGGGGGAAGAGATGTTGTGTGATAGAGACGGAGAGAGAGAGATTTGACACATTTTCCGGCTGTGTGGTGGTTGCATTGCTGAGTGGGAGGCTAGGTTTTTATAAATTCAGTTTTAGTTATTGAACGTGCCTGTCAACTCGTAACAAGCAGGTTACTCCAACAGCATGATCATTAGGGCTCTGATTCTCCTCTTGCATGCAAAAAAACATGACCTCATATTTGGAAAAATATCAAAAAAAATGTTGCAACGAAAGGTGAGATATTTTCTGAGTCTGATATGAATTATTTGTGACTTAAGAACAGGTGAAAAAAAGGCTGTAATTGTTGTAGCTTGTTCAGCATCCTACAGCTCCTTCTCTGTCTCTCTACCTTCGGATCGTTCCCCCTCCTCCTGTTTGGCAATGCTAATTAATGCTAGCAAACGAAATTCTGACCGATCATTCCCAAGTTAGTGCCTTCCTTTTGATTTGTGATCTCTGCAATCCTGCACATCCACTACGCCGGTTCCTCCCTGTCACATCCTCTCCTCTCTGCAGCATTCCGCTCAGCTACAGGTGAACCAGAAGCTGCTGACAGGTTTGATACAGATGTGATGCCATGCTGGGCCCAAGGCACAAAACTGTGAATTGATACCCCTCGTCTCCTCTTTCCCTCCATCATCGCAACTTCTCTCCTCCTCCTCTCTTTGTTTGTGTCATTTTCCACTGGGAGGTGTCAGCCACCGCTTATTATCCTCCTCTTACACTAATTGGGGGCAGAGGATGTTCAGATTGAGCCTTGATAGCTGCCTTCCCCTTTTTGCATTTCCTCCCTCCTGGGCCCCCTCACACACACACACTCCTACCTCTGTTCACACACTCCCAAACACAGCCACGCATTCATGCTCTGTCTCCTTCCCTGTCAACATCAAACACACCGCAACAGTGGGCACAGTTACGTGAGTTTTGGCGTCGGCGCCCCCCTCAGATTACAGCTCTATTAGCTCCTGATTTCATTATCTCACTCGGACAACAGCTGGATGTGCCGCTCTTCCCTCTGATCCGCTTTGTTTTCCGTGGCCGTTTTGGGGTCATACGGTCTTGTATCTGATAAAATTGTAATGACTCCTAATGAGCCATTAGTTATTCCTGGCTAATGAGCTGCAGTGTGGAAGGCAGTGCTGCTGACGAGGCTTCTTTCCTGAAGTCTCATTCTTCACGGTGAAAAGAAAAAAGGGGACGGCTCTTTTCACTAGAAGTGTTTTGCAGAAATGAGGATGAAGTGTGCCCTGCAGCCTCATGCAGGATCAATACTATTCAGGCATGCATCTACTTTGAATGAATCGTGACAATGCATGGTTAAACCTTCATGGGAGCGAGTGATACAACAGCATCTGTGCTTGTGTCGGCTTATCCATTCACACCTCCCTGTACCATACCAACCTGCACAGCTCTTTTTCTGATCTGTGGCACGGTGTTTTGACACGTTGACTGACATGCACAGGTTGTGCTGTCATGACTTCTCTTTATTTATTTATTTGCTGCCTATCCCTTTTCCTTGCAGCTCTATTTTTCCAAGTGACATCGGATGTCAGAAAGGCTCAGAAAGGTGTACCCGGGGAGGAATTTGGATCTAAAGCATGCACACATATACAGAAACCTCTACCCTGGTGAAGCTGACTCTTTAAATTAGGAACTTTTCCCCTGAATATCAACTGGGAAAATGGAGAATGTATGCATAGTCATGTAAACAAAAGCATGAAGGTAAAATAAACATAAAAATGTTTGGGAAAGAGCTGAAATCTGTCTCTGCTTCAGCACTTCCTGTTTCATTTCATGCAAACTCACTCTCATGGGGGGGGGGGTTTACATGCATGTGATCTGACGTCACCGATCAGCCGCCTGACTCTTTGCTTTTTAACCTCAGATGTTTAAGTCCTCCTTGTTTTGAAAACAGAAGGATGCAATCCATGCACGTCACTCATCTTTTCCAGCCTGATTCCCTTGGGTTGCGGCCAAATGGAAATCTGAGAATGCACTTACCACAACTCTGATATTAAACAAACACCCAGCCGTTTATTGAGGTGGTTGCACCCACGTCTGCAAGCTCACTCTGCTCCTACATGTCTGAGTAAAGCTGTGCTTCATAGGTCTAATTATCTTCTAACCTGAGGAGTGGGAACATCATCGGCCTGTAGGGATGACACAACGTCGTTAGTCGAGTCCAAATATGCATCGTTGAAAGCACATGGGATATAGTGAGAGTTTCTGCTCAGTAATGCTAGCTGTGTTCAAATATTGGATGTGTTTGGGAGAACAAATAAGCTGCTAATGTCTGATTCATGCACGCTTTCCCCCCTGTTGTTAAATACTGATGCATATCTGTAAAAGCAATGCTTTTTTGTAGCTCCAGGGATGGCAGTGTGAGCCTGTTTGTTGCTTAAATGACTTCAATGTCTTCAAGGACACATACAATTATGCTAACATGCTAAACTATGACTTGAATTAAGTGACTTAATCTTGTTAAACAGTTGTTTATATTCATATTTTGAGGTGTTTTTGGTGTCCGCCCTGCCCACAGCAAATCCTATTCTGCTTTGAAACATATCTGGAAGGTTATTCCCTGATCTGAATTACATAACTAACTCCCAGTTCCTAAAATCCATGTCCAGATGTCAGAGTGGAAAGTGTTAGCATCCCTCTGACAGGTGAAAGCTTTCATCGCCGCTCTCCTCAGCCTCTATTGATCTCGGTATCGGGAACCTCTCCCTTTTGGAGAGAGAGTTAGAAAAGCGACCAGGCGTTCGATCCTTGATGCACATACTACACATGCACACACTTTGGGAAAAAAAAATGTCCTTCAACACATAAAAAGGGAAGCTTGCGGAGTGAAGATAGCGGCAGAGACAGCCATGGAGTGCCAGCGATAATGGCCGTCTCCTGGCAGCGCACGGAGCCGTGACGGGCCGCCATTCCCTGCCACCGGCTCCCTGCCACCGATAAGGACGGCGGCCCGTGGACACACACTGCGGAGAGCGATCTCCTTCTCCCAAATGCATTTCCACTCGCTCCCTGTGCTGACCAGATAGCCTGCTGCAGTGTTCAAACTGCGAGGAGTGTGCTGTTGATTCATAGAATAACTATGTGAGCATCCTCTGCATGCTGTAGTGGATGCACTGTGAATGATGGAGGGGACTGCAGTGGTGTTTGCTTATACAAATCAAATCATATTTACAGAGAATTAGTCACGTGAGGGGCTAAAATGCACCAGAAACGAACGTTAAATAGCCCAGGATCAGCTAAACAGTCTCCAATCCATAATGAATGAGTCATTTATCAATAGCCTGCTCCGAAGCTGTGGCCTATCCTTTCGATATTTTTTAATTGCAACCAATTTTCCACTGAGTCCAATTAGTAAATTAACCCAGAAAATGAGCATGGATGAATTAACCATTATACTGGCAGTTTCCTGCTCGGTAACAAGAGGGAAAATATGTCACACACACCACAGCTCAGAATTACCAATGGAAACTGACAAGGGGAAAAATATTCCGTATGATAATCAGGGAGAGCCACACTCCCATAACAGATATATACGAGAAGAGAAGTCTGTTTCTGAAGCTGCAGAAGATTCGATGTCTTACATTTCTGAAGCTGTCCCACTTTCCAGTACGCCAAATAAATAGCAGATAAAAAAAGACATCAGGAAGCGTGACACACTTATGGACCTCACCTTGTCTTTGGCTCTTGATCTGGGAGCCTTTGTTCCTCCTGTAGATGCAAATCTTCTTAAACAGATAAAAATGTTCCACTTTTAAATAGCTGGCCACTGTAATCAAACATTAGTTGGGACCTTTTTTTTTTTAACCGTGGATTCATTCACATTGACTTCTTGCAGTAGCAGGATGTGGGATCGACTCGCAACTACAAAGCCCGTGTTCACCGGGAACACATCACCAAATGCAATCAGTAACTACTGTAAGAATAGCAGCAGGTTATTGCAGAGAAACTTGGGAATGCATTTCTCTATCATATGGTTATTATGGGAGTGTGCTTGCAGGGAAGAATGCCCATATGGGGGTTTCTGCAGGGGAGACAAATCAGCCTCCAGACAGAGATGGAGAGGATGAATCTTGTGTCCAAAACAGGAGAGCTTCCATGATGGATGGTACTCCGGTTAATAGTTTGTTGGCACCGGGACAGACGGCAACAGCAGGCCGCGGTCAGGCAGAAGTGTTGTTTCCTGGGAGGAGAAAGTGTGGCCACCACATGCGCCAAGGCCCCGTCTAGCACTGTTGGACGGTTCCCCCTACTCTAAATGGTAATGCCTCCCTAGGGCAGCGCAGCATTGCACTACATATGGAGCTGCAGCATGCTCTCCAGTGTGTGTGTGTGTGTGTGGGTATGTGTGTGTCCAGTCATGTCTTTAAGAGCAGCTGCGTCCTTCAGCCGGTGGTCGCTTCGTCCAATCGAACTGGATCTCACACGCTGTTGATCCAATCACCTCGGCCGGGCTGGCACAAATTTTGATAACTATAACTGTTCTTACATCTTCTTATAGCCGTTCATCTTGTTCAAAGTGAGCATCATGCACACTGAGCCCCCCCCATTCTCCCCGGTGTTAGTCGACATGCACCATGATCTGCCTTAATGGGGATTTAACGAGACCCTGTCTGAAATGAATGAGTCATTAACATGTTCATGTCAGTGGCATCTGTGGGGCCTCGATGGCAAGTACAGAAAATTATGTCAATTTAATAAAACCGTTCATCAGTATGTGTCTGTCTACATGTTGTCTGTCTTTCTATCTCTAATTAAAATGTATTGAGTACAGTTTTTAAAAACTACTTGTCCAAATTTGAGCTGAATCCTTATAACCCAGTAATGATTTGATGGATAAATGAGAGTAAATCCCTGCAACAAGGTCCCAAAATGTGATGAAAAGCCTTAAAAATGTGGCATATTTAAGCCTTATAGTGTCTTATTCTGGCAAAAAACACATTTAAATGTCCATATTCTTTTGCTCATGGACAAAAAAGTACATTTTCAGATAAAAAACAAACATCTAAATGCTCATTTTGACCCAGTAGATAAATACATCTTATCATAAAACTTGGATTGAACACGGGTGATAATGTTTTGTAATGGGAAGTAGTCCCACAGGCTTCCCCTTCACTCGTAATATCCAGATACACATTCTGCAGCCAAGAGAGCGAGCGTCTTCCTTCACATCTTCCAAAGGTTTTCCCGCCAGGAAAGATTTCGAGGCAACTAAAGATATGATAAAGCTGTCATTCTATCACAACAGATGGAAGTCAGAGGGAGATTCTGCAGGCTCTCAAAGAGAGAGATTTCACTGATTATATTTAAGTTAAGTGGACATTGAATTAACTGCACAGTGCTCTCCAAATTCAAGGACTTAACATCGCCTCATTTCTGCTTCTTTGACCGCCACTGTGCATATAACTTTCATACATTCACCAAGCTCCTTGAACTGTGAAGCCGAGAGAATTGAGGAGAGAGAGAGAGAGAGAGAGACCCACTCACGTAATGATTCAGCACATCCAAAGGCACGGCTCGCGGTTAATGGCTAGTGGGGTGCGTTAGCATTTCAAAACAAGGTCACAGTCTGCTTCTGAGACAAACCCTCCATCAGGAGCGTATGATTTATGACTCTGCGCTGCCCTACAGGGGTCTGAGGGATGTGTTTTTTCCCCTGCCTGAGCCATAATGACTGGAATCTAGAAGGCGTTAATTTGGCCTCTTCCCTGGATGACAGAAAAAAAACCCAATTAAGCTAGTCAATTAGTCCTCCACCGACCCTTAAAACTCCAGGAAACATGACAAATGGCAATGAAGTGCCATCAAATACTGAGGTTTTCAAATTAATAACCACAATTTAATAAGGGAGGAGACATCTCGTATGAAATAGAGACGTGCAGCAGCCCTCTTCATCTTTTACTGAGAAGAACTCAGCCTATTTCTTGCTTAAAATCATGTTTTGAAGCACTGGTTGCCTGCTTGCAATGGTGAATAGTGTGTGTTTGTACATTCAGTGATGCATGGTGTCTGATGCAAACTCTCCCAGATGTCTGTCTGCACCTCCTTTTTATACTCTTACATGACTACTCACACGTAGCTCTGTCTTCCTCTCATTGCGCCAACTGTGTGTGGTCATTACACTGCTTATTATGCCAGCAGACCATCTGTTGGCTGCTCAGGGAAAGACAGCGGGCCCGAGGTTGTCCCTTTTACCGTTTCACCGACAGATAGCGTCCCCAGCTTCTTCACTTGACACCTGAGCCTAACGCTTACTTACATTTACTTAAACAGCCATGCGTGCACGTGAGGATACTTTGAATGCACACTGTGACGTGAAGCAGATACAGAAGATGAGCCCAGGTGGGGGCTCTCTAAGCAGACTGTTAGGTCACTGCAGGTGCACGGGGTCCTGGCAGAGACAGAGGTAGACAGGCTCTCCTGCAGCCAGGGTTGCACAGGCAGATGGTGGTACATGTCCAGGGGAGTGAGCCCACCACTTACTCCACATTTCATTGTTCTCTTCTTTCTCTTTTAACCCTCTCTGCTCTTTCTCCATTCTATTGATTCCCTTTTCCACCTTCCTGTACCACCCACATGTCCATTATCTTCCTTACTTTTAAGTTAACCTTTTGAAGAGCGACTTTTCCAGCCCCCTCCCCGTGTGCCATTGACACACGTGCTAGACATTTCTGCTACGACATCAATCAGAGCCTCGCAGCGGCCCCACTGCTTCAAATAGATAGTTCCGTGTCAGAGGTACTTTTCATCTTCGCCAGTAATAACGTCACGTAATATTCAATTTGAAATTAGTGCTCTCAGGAAGAAAGTCGTCTTGCTAAGAAGTTCTCTTCATGCTAACACCACAAAGGAAATGAGAAAATGCATCATTTCAATTTGCTTTTAGGGATGGATCATTTACTCGACAATAAGTGAAATACTCAAAGTATTAGCCTAGTTGGTTAGCAGGCGAACATGACACAGTTTCAGGTCTTCTTTCTCTCATGTCGACATATTTGAGATGTTTTGTCAGTGATATGAAAAGATGCTGTTCTCACGCTGTCTGCGCTGATGTGTCGTACCATCACAAAGATAACAAAGCGATCTCTCTCACTGCGAATCTTGTTTTAAACACGGCGGATAAAAGCAAAAGCTGTAGGCGGTATCCGTCATAATCACACTTAAAGAGTCTGCAATATTAATGACAGGTTTATCTGTGATACAACAAACACAACAAGAGAGACGAGTCCAGGGGATTCTCTTTGTACTGTTTTCCTTTTGATTTGAATACTTGAGAGGCTGTTCGTGATACTTAATGTTATTAAATCCATTTATCCATTTGTGGACTCTGCCCACTCCAAAACACCTTGCCAATTTAGTCCCTGTGTTTCCTGACAAATATATCACATTGACTCTTTAAGACAAAGTAATCAGTAGTATTTAAGCAACAGGCCCTCTACTGTGACACGTTTACATGCTTTAATGTTCAAAAAGCTCATTATTTTTCTCATAGACCATTGACATGCGCAAAAACATATATTAAGGATAGGGAAAACCACATTAAAAGCCACTTTAAGGTTCCTATCCTCGTGAGAGATCATACTAGCTAAATGCCTTTTATTCTATTTTCATCCTGCATGCACTTTACATTGGAAATACAACATGCTTTGACTTCATTGTTGCCTCTGTGACCTCGTAAAGTTCATCTAATATCGACCACCGTCTCCCCGCGGCAAAATATATTCCCTTTGATAATTCCCTTTGATCATTTTGTCTGCTTGCTACTCTTATAAAGACATACTAGGTGCATCACAGCTGACATATGCATCGGTTCCTCTTTGAAGCAGCTGCCTGTGTCAGTGGGAAAACATGCTGGCTCACTGTGGCATTTGGAGTTTTCAAAACAAGTGCAAAATGCTAATTTGTCTGAGGACATTGCAATCACATGGTATCCACGATGAATCCAAGACCCACAAGCAAGCTAGAGAGCTTATTTTATGTTTGTCGGAGCTCCCTTGAAATGCCCGGGTGTTTAAACAGTTGCCAGTGAACCTGAAAACGACCCAAGAGCTGCAGAGGCTCTGCTGACACAGCCGGAGCAACGCCAGCCTGATGGAGCCATAGCCGACAGCTCCCTCTGCAGAGTCCATTCTTCTGGCTGCAAAGCTGGAGGGGCGGTGGCTGGCAGGGTGGGGGGGTTGTAGTTTTCCAGCCCAGAGAGGGATAAATAAAGCACTAGACAATAGAGTCACTCTCCATGGACTTCAGCCTCTGGGCGATGCTCCAGCCATACCAGCCACTCGCTCAAATGGGAATTAGAAATGAGGAGACAGATTGTGAATAGTGCATTTACTCCAGACGGGCCCGGACAGATCGATGGACTAGATTCTGCAGGGCAAGGTGGCCCAGGCACAGAAAATTGGGGTGAAAGGGGGCCAAGCAGTGTGTTTTGTATGTGCTTAGACTACCCGTAACCTCATAAGGGTCGGGAAACCTCCATCCAGTGGCGTCTGCATCATTTCCCGGCGATAGCTCTTTCTCTTCCTCGCAGTCGCTCTCACACAGTCAGGGCCAACCACTAGAGAAAGCACCTCCTGCTTGCCAAAGGGCTGTCACCGAGCAGAACAGCCTTAAACAGGGGATGTTGTTTCTATTGTCCCTGAGCCAGAGCGTTGTTTCAGTCACCGGAGCGCGGCGGTAAACACATCCCAGAGCCCTGTGGAAGCTTTAAGGAGCAGAATGCAGGAGAGGGACGCAAACACGGCCCCAATTAAAGACGTGATAATGAAGCAGGTATTCAGTGTTCAGTGATACTTGGAGTATTTGCTGAAATAACGAGTGCATGTGTGACATTTTCCTCTGTTAAATGAAAGTGGCTGTGAGTGTTAAATCCACCTGAGACAAACCACACACCTTTCAGTGTTTACCTTTAGATCTTTAGTTCAACATCAGATCAGTGAGAATGAAAAGCATGGACATCAGGGGGGAGAGAGTGGGGGGATGGAGGCCGTAGTATGCCACTCTCCCGTGTTTGCCGTGCATGCATCACTCCCTTTGCGGTGCAGATAACCTCCTGCCACCGTTATCTTTGTGTTTAGGGCCCCTCTCATTACAGCACAGGGGGGGGGGGGAGACTCCCCTCCAATAAATTGCTCCTATCAGACCGAAGGCATAAGTTGCAGTTGCTGCACCAGATGTAGCGGTGCCACTAGGCTCTAATGAATTCTCCCTCCTCGCCCCCGCACGTCCACTGAGCCTCGGCTGCAAGTCTTTTCCAATCGGCCAGGCTGCTCAGCGCCGGGCTCTCGATAACGAGCCCTAGGGGGGGGCATGCCAGAGAGCACAGCGAAGGCACCGTAATGAAGGAGTCTGCAGAGAAACAACCGTAATGAGAGGAGTGCAGGGGAAGCAGGGGTTGCTGGGGTTCCTGGGGTCATAGCTAGGGGAGGTTGAGTTAATGCAAAGACTGGCTCGTGGAGGATGTGTGAAATGTGTGTGTGTGTGGACGCAGGCTTGATGTCATGCTTGGCTCATTGTACTGGGATACCTTCAGGCGATGGTGATTGGCGCAAAGGCTTCTCCATCTGTTCAAACACTCCCAACATAACCAGTGGTTGTTTTCTCACTCATCCCACATCCCCTCTTTTCTTTTCAAGTTGCAAGCTGAATTGTTTAGACTCAACGGTCTGAGTACATGCAACGATTTGTTCTGTCTTTTTAGTAAATCGGGGGCTGGCGATTCACCCCGGCGCGCCGTAAATGACTGATTGAACGCGCCATTAGGAGGATTGTGAACTGTGTCGATTGAACGCCGCTACAGGCCCGGGATACAGTTAATCATTAACAGCAATCGGGCGAGGCCGGCTTCATTAAAGTTGCAAATACTACTTGTTTGATTCTCTTCTCACAGGTTAATGGAGCCTAATACACCCTGGCATTAGCTTAGCATTTTATTAGCACTGGGAGTAGAACGGCACAGAACAAATGATCAATTTTCACATCTGAGACAAACGTCATAAACAAATCCAATCACATTACAATTAAGAAAACAATATCTGCATCCCCCTAGATTAAAACATCGACCTGCTGCTTGTTGGGCTTTTTCTTATAATTGCCTCCTCCATCTCCACACAGCTCTTATCGCTTGCTGTCGCGCAGGTCCGAGAGGTCATTATGCAAATCCTGCACAACCAAACAGGACTAATCCAGCTGTGCAGTGTGCTGGGTTTACCTGCTGGATCTGTGTATCAATATGGCTCATTCCTAATAATAGGTTACGAGTGTGCAAGTAGTAATTATTTTCGCAATCACTATTAATTATGTAGATGCACACCGCTCTATTTTGAAGCAAATACTCTCTGCGCTCTGAATGAAAAGCAGCCTCCCCTCTCTCGCAGAATGAAATCACACTAACAGATGATGAAAGAGGAGCGCCTGATGCAGATGAATGTTCTGAAAAGAGAACCATCGGGGGAAATGCCGCGTGGGCATGATCCTGTGAATTAGGATAAAATGGAAATCCATCTCTGTGGTTGTTATCCATTTAGCACAAGCTGAATTGAAATGGGTTAAAGCTTTAATAACCTGGTTAAATCCCCGCTGTTTGCTGCCATGCATGTTTTATTTTGACAAATGTCAGCTTAGCAAATAATCCACGACGATCAGCTTGTAAACTTAATTACAGTAAAAGAAATGGTCCTACGCTCGGCTGGCCTTGGTTTTGCTTTTTTATTCATGATAGAAAACACGTTGGTGTTGTTGCAAATCTGACCAAAGGAACGTCTGAATAAAAAAGCACAATGTGTGTCAGCGTCACGCAACTTTTCATGCTGCTAATGCTCCGAAATATCAGCTTTCTCACTTAAATGTGAAGCCATATATGTCCACTTTTCGGTGCACGAGGAACATATTCTTCTCGTTGGATGGATGTGAGGTTGGGCACGGATCAGCAGGCTGTCAGCATTAGCTCGGCTGTACCTGTCACTCAAATATTGCAAACTAATTGACCCGCTTATAAGGTCGGGTCACACACACTGAGGTCCAAAATATTCTTGTTCATGGGAGGCTAGAAGTTCAAAAACCTGGAGGCCAGTGAGACTTTTCTGACCTGTTATTAGTAGGGTTATAATAAAAGGACAGACTGTGGATTTGTTCACAATCCGAGCATTTGTTTAATGCCGTGTTGCTTTGGCCTCATTTCAGCCATTGATTATTCCAACCTCATACAGAATTATCATCGGAGCAGCAATTTGTGTCTTGTTTTCACACAAACAAGATCAATTTGCGCGTGAAAACACATCTTCCATCCCGCTCGTTAACTTTCTGTGGCAGGCTTGCCCTTTTTGGATGAAGGCCAGGGGTGGTACTTCATTGTACATTTCTTTAATTAATCAGAGTTTCCTCATCTTTGAGTGAATCAACAATCCTCCTGGAGCTGAGATGTGTTTCTTTTAGAAAAGTCAGATGGAATAAGAGTAGTTTTAAAATGACCTGTAGCATACAGATAACCACTTTCCATTTCAAAGCTATGATAAAAAGCTTGTCCCATGTGTCCCATTGTATTGGTTTTCAGCTTCTGTGTGACGAATATCATCCAGTATTTAATTTCAGTGGTTTTGACTTCCAGAATAAAGCCGCAGCATATTGTGGTTGCAGCTGAAACCAGTGTCAACACCACTACAGCGCTACTGCCACAACAATCACACACAAGCTCTTTCTTATTGATTTACACAACACATATTGTGCCTCTTTGTCAGTAACAAGCCACTCTATACACACACACACACACACACACACACAGACACACACACACACACACACACGGTACAGTCATACAAAGCTGCATCATGTGATTGCCCACTGATGGATCTCAGTTCCCATTAGATGTTGTGAGCTGCAGGCGAGCTGCTTGTTTGAGAGGAGTGATACTCTTCCAGCGGGGAAGAAAAGGAAAGTGTCACGAGAGAGAGGGAAATACATGGGACAGTTTCTATGGAAACAAAAGAGTTGGTGGTGGGATTGAAGGATAAGAGAAGGAATGCATTGAAATGTTTTTGGAGGTCTTAAAAGACGCTGCAGATCTCGGCCTCCCCTGTGGTAGCCCTCATGTTATTTATTCATCAGTTGTATGCATTGCAGAGACACCTCTTATAGCTGCAGTTAGAGCCTCCTTTCTTATCCAAACAACATATCAAACGTGTGAATCATTAACAGAAGAAATGCGACTCTGGGTTTCAAGGATCTTAAGCACAAAAGCAAGCAAGAAATACGACCAAACTTCCTCCTGTACTCACCACCCCTGCAGGCTGCATGTAGACAGAATTACTTAAAGGCAAATGAAATGAAGAAGAAGGAACCCAGGCAACAATGGTGCACGGTACAGTCTCTCCGAATGAATAATTAAACGGGTGATAACGATGGCGAAACCGCAGCTCATTAACACTGAAAAAGGAGACGAGGGATGACTGGAAAAGTGAAATTGTACTCTCCTTTTCATTGATAGCGGAAGTTATTTTAGCCCCTACAGTGTAAACAATAGGGGGTAGGAACTGTGGAAGTCTCGACTTTCAGAAATGCACAACACACCTTTCTTGCACACAGACACACGATGCATGCAAATACCCAAACCGCTGCATTGATGTACACAACAAAGGTCGTAGATTACTGCTTCCTAGTGCACAGGCCCTCATGGAGCAGCTCATTTCCAATGCTAAGCAGAAATGAAGAGATTGTGCCTCGCGTCGCCTCTTTCTTCAAACAATTGTTGCACTGCGTCAGGAACGCCCAGGATGCCCATTGTCTGCAAGCCACTGTGGCGCAGCTGTGGGAGCCCGCAATGTCCCCCCCTGTGCGGCCTGGCAACAAACACTATTATCAACAACAACAACAACAACAACAACAACACCGACAGCAGGGGAAAAAAGAGCAAGGAAAACCCATCGGAGAGAGCGGGGGGTTGCATTTGCATACTCTGCAATCCCAGCAGGGACTCCCATCTCTAAATGTTAGCACGGGCCTCTGCCAGTTATTGTGCGGCGACAGCCTCTGCTCCGCCGTCGACACAAAGGGTCGTCACAGTCAGCACGCCCACCAGTCACCGTGAACAATTAAATGCAAAGTGGGAAATGGGAAAATAAACAACAGAAGAAGTAACACTGGAGCACTTTGTAATGAGTGTCTGCTGAGGAGTGCTTTCATTAGAGTGTGCTTGGAAAATATAATCCATTGTGGCTCTTGAATGGACCGGTATTAAGAAGCTGCAGATGTGTTTGCTGCAAGTTCCTCAGCAAATGTTGTAGAAAGTTTGGCAAAAACGAGGCTCACAATGACAGCCTCCAGTGGTTTGCTGCATGCAGTGTCATTCTCCGCACAGTATATGTGTCTTAGTGGGATGCTCTTTGAGTCGGTTTTTGGGTGATATGTAGCGACGGCCACCACCTGATTCTGCCGCTGTGACCCAACGGTACGTCCTCCCCGGTGTTGTCCCACCTCCCGCTGCTGTACCACTGCCTGCTGGTCTGTTCCCACTCTCCTGACGCCACACATGTCACCTTTTGTTGTGGATCACAAGTAGCGAAAATTGCCCAAATGGACGTGAAGCCGACTCAGCTTGGTGCCAACACTTCTGTCCGCATTTATGAGTCATTTTCCGATGCCGATCAGACTGGTTTTGAATAAGCCTCTGCAAAAAAGAAGCTAGGGGGACTAGTGAATTCGGGAACCCATCAAAGTTTAATATCCTTGACCAGGATCAAACAGACCCTGATATATGGCCTGAGAGTGTGTGTGTCATTAACTTGAATGAGCAGAATTGTGGGGGCTTTTTTACGAGCACATCCTCCTTCTCATTCCTTTTCTGATTTAGAAAGCTGACATGAGTCGGTTGGCTTTGGCAGTCCATTAAAACTGGAGTACCTGCACCAGAGCTCAGCTGTGATTCTCCTGCTTTTTTTTGTTGGAGAGTTTACAGTTAGCTGTGGTAATTGTAACCACATTTTGATACCTCTCTGTTGACAGCGAAACCACTCTGTTTGCACACAAACACATTGCTTATGACACGGCCTGACACTTTATTCATCGCCAGAAAAAATGTGACTTCCCGCACTCTCATTTATATTCTTTTCCTATTTCGGTATTTTCCCCAGATTCAGTTTAATCAAATTCTGCTTCTCATGTGAACATTATTGAAAGCATTTCATTTGCCAATTAGCCAGCTGCTCCCCAGTTAAATAATGAATATGCTAATACTAAAGCTGGGGGGATATGTTGTCTTTTGAGTTACAGCGGCGACAATTATCCAAGTCACGGATACTCACAGCGGTGTACTGTATGTGTGACTGCAGACTGTCAGCATGCATGTGAGTGTGATGTATTGTTGCAGAGATGCATACAGTATGTGGTTGCCTCGGGCCCTGTGGTGTCATTGATGCATGTGTGTGTTAATGTGAATTTAACATTAAGTGTGTTCAGCAGGAATATTAGTTTTAGAGGAATGCATATGGATTTGTTTGCCTACCTTTTTCTCAGCGTGGCGCCGGCTGCGTCTTCCCGACAGGTCTAATTGAAAGCCATGCAGAGCCGAGCCTCTGTATGCAGATGCACACCCCGCTATCATCCATCAGCTTTGGGGGTGGGGGTGGGGGGGGCGGTGTACTCGCCCATGGGCTCAGTGACAGATTCTTCCTTAATGTGCTTACTGCAATACTCAGTGCCTCAGCCGCGTTGTGAGCAATCGTGCAATACACATGTTCTGTAGCTCCACACACAGAGATCTGTCTGCCTATTAATTATAGCTGCCACCTACTCTCTGTCTGTCTGTCTGTCTGTCTGTCTGTCTGTCTGTCTGTCTGTCTGTCTGTCTGTCTGTCTGTCTGTCTGTCTGTCTGTCTGTCTGTCTGTCTGTCTGTCTGTCTGTCTGTCTGTCTGTCTGTCTGCACATGCATCCATTCATGCATGATTTATGGACACACAGTTACTACCGATCAATATGTTTGCTTCCACAACATTTCACCTTCAAAGTCTGACCATCTTTGCTTATTTTCAAAGCGTCAGCATCGGATTGAATAATGACTTGACATTTAGCCACCTCACAGGAGAAGCCGGTCTTCCATGGCAACCGATTAACGTATCTAACCGGAGTTTTGGGGCCAATAATGACCTCAAAAAACACCCAATCTACATGGAAGTGGCATGCTGTTTGATAAGGAATATGGTGCATGCCTGTCTGCAGTGTTGCTACTGTGACATTCAACATCAAACACAGGAGGTATTTGGAGTTTAGTCGTATTTTAAAAGTCTTTCAGGCAGCTGAAACTGCAGAGGAAGATCAAACACGCCTAGAAAAAGACATCCCTTGAATAAATAAAGACTAATCAATGCATGCTCACTATGGGCTTTTAAAAAATGTACAGCAATGTCCGAGAGTGTATGTGCAGATTTATGGCGCTCCTTTAAAGTCACTACACTCTCATGGTGGTTGTAAATTATCCATCAACATAATGGATCACTTTAACAGTTCCTATAAAGGTCTGCAGCTTTTATATTCCTTATTTGTTGTTAAACGCCGTGTGCACTTTGACTTTTTAAACCAGGCATGGCTCTCAGCATGCTGTCCAACCACTTAACTCCTGACTGAAATATTGCACTCTATTGGATTTCCATTGAACTCGTTGGGACGGTCCCCAGGCGAATGAATTATAGAGACTTTTCTGTGCACACAATCCCTCCGATCCGTCCAATTCTGTTTGTGAAAAGCGAGTGAAGTGCCAATTAGGCTCAGTTTTACTTTCTGCTCAGTGCTAAACAGCAACACTTAGCATGCCATCAGCTTAACTGAGACTTGGAGGGTATAACCAGCTAAACATCAGGGATTTGCACATGCACTGTGAGCACTGTGAGCACTAATGTTAGCTCTAACCTCACCCTCATGGCTGTAGCCTTTAAATAGGAGGACTCTTAGATGAGACCATGTTGCATGAAATCAATACCATGTTGATAGTATGGTTTTAAAATTTGGAAAAGTATTTGAAGCTTGCAAAAAAGATGCCTTCTGGGTTTGTGACTTTGCCTTTTGATTGTGACGTCAGGAACTAGAGAGGGAGGGGAAGTTTTGAGTGGTATTCAAACAGACGTGGTGTGACTCAAAGGTGCCGGGCCCTGGCAACCTAAAGTCCTGGCTGGCTTCTGTCAGGATCACCGCATGGACAACCAGGAAACAGTGAAGGAGTGAAAAGGGGCAGCGAACAACTGACAGGATATCCAAGAGGAAATCAGTTAAGGTGAAGAGGCAATTCAATGCACAATGAAGCAAGAAAAGGGAAAGATGAAAGGCTCTGACTTGAGTGAAATTAAGCGTGATAGGTAGAAAGGGAAGTAGAAATACAAAAAGTGTGCCTGAGTGGGAGGAATCGTTGAAGTTGAGAAGTGAATAATGTTGGGTTGAGCCTTTGAAGCGCCAATCTTCAGATCAGAGAAGACGAGGAGAAAAGCTCAGGCTCTTTTCTTCTGCCTAACGGAAAAGTGTTCGTCGTTATAAACCCTGTTCTTTAAAGACATTTTATTCATTATTAATGGATTTATCGATGTAGGACTCACTTATTTAACTAATTTCCCCAATATTTAATGTTATATATCATATTTCATGGCATTTTCACAGCTTTGACAATTCAATTTTAAAGCCTCTGACTCATTGAGCAAACGTGTCAAATCTTGCCAACGTGATTTGGTGTTAAAATCCAATCCAATTCACACTTCAAGACCCAGCATGATGTCATTCAGCGGCAGATATCGTTTTACAGTGCAGGGAATCCCAGCTTTAATGGTCTGCGCAGGTATTGTCATGGGACATACGCCGCAATTAGGCAGACTGTTGACCTTAAACCTCTGGATTTTCTCGCAGAAAGGCCTAAAGAAGACGTTTGTGCCCGTCTCCCCCGAGCATAATCCCCTGAGTGTCCTCTCTCCTGGCTGGCAGGAGCCGCTGACCTCTCCTTTGTGACCAAATTAATCCGCAGACCTGAGATAATGGCCGTGTCACAGCCAGCGGCGATATGTGGCAAGAGAATAATCAGCACCACCGCCGTGCCGTTTCAATTCCCCTCGGCAGTGATCGCTTCGCCACAGGAACAAAAAAACACGCTTCTTGTCGTCCGCCAGCATGCATGAAATGAGAATTAAGATTACAGTTGAAGCAGACAGGCAGGCTCACCTCTATGAGGGGTTTGTTTTTTTGCTGGATATGGGATCGGAGTAAGGAAATGTTTGGGGTATACTTTGTTAAATTGAGTCTTCGAAAAGTGTGTTTGGATCTACTTTGCACACATCACCACTTTGCTACACATTTGCAGTCGTCAAAGAGGCAAATTGCTATGTGAGAATGTACAATTGTCCTTTTTCTGCGGCCTGACTGAGTTGCATACTGTCAAAGAGACCAAATAATGGTCTCTGTTCAAAGAACGGGGAGAAAGCTCCTAGCTGGGGGATGAAACACAGTTGTGTATATGTTGTGCAAGGAGACAGCTGCATTTGACTTGTGTTTGCGCTGCTGTTGGAGTAGTTTGAACATTTAAACTGAACTGCAGAAACAAGAAAGTTTGCTGTTAGTGCAACAGAGAGAAAGCAGTGACAGGCATCACCCTCCAGTCAGCGGCTCATAACCCTTTGTCCCTTAAAATAAGTCTGGATTCAGTCCCTTTTCCCGCAGTGGGAGCCTTAGGTCGTCAGTGCAGATAAACTAGCTGTCTCTGGGGAGTAGAGGATGAAGGGAATCCTTACATCATTTCAAAAGCTGAGGTTAACTAACAAATGTCTTTTTAGGCCCTATGACTTCAAGACAAGACACAGTAGTTATAATATTTGGTTCATATACTTGTTCTGTGCTTCCCTTCCTGCACCACACTGCAGGATAACCCTTGTTAGCCATAATTATTGTGATTTGCTTGCTTTAAAAAAGCTCCTTAATGGCATTACAAACATCTGGTGGAGGCTGCACAAAGACATGGATCGCTTCTATTTTTTTTTTCTTGAAGTAGGGAGAGGAGTGTTGAATGGCATTTTTCTCGCCTCATGTTTGAGTAAATCTGACGCCCACAGCCCTTCACTGCGGGGCTCTTTCGGCTGACAGAAGCCACAATGCTTCTTGGCGTTTGAAGCAGCCATGCCAAGTCATTCATCGAGACGCTCATCCTCTATTAGCATTCTTTATTGTACGGCCTGAATCTGCCATTTCTTCTACAGAATCCAAACAAGAATAATGATTGTTAGTGGTGCTTTTTTTGTCTGCATTGCTCATCCGTCTGTTTCCTGGTGCCTGGAAATCAGAATCTGCCTCCAAGGCTTTCGTTTTTATTACTGAATCACTCCGCGGCCAACTCAATCGAGTCACTTCCTCCCACCGGAGTGGAAAAGCCTCCCATCACTGGTGGGTTCGCCTTATATCAGCATGCTTATGGAGGCCCTAGTGATATAATCAGCTGAGCTCAGCCGGCACATTCTAACGATTGATCGATATATATAACGCTTGTTTGAAGTTTGGCAGGAAATTTGGAATCATCATAATCCAAGCTCTCGCCCACTGCTACTGGAGACCGCGGTCTTGACGAGGAAACACACATTGACTCGCCCTCCCTCTTCTCCGGACTTTACATGCATCTCAAAGACCGTCTGCAGGCAAAGTGAGCTGCAGCAACCATGAAACAGTCTTAAATCCAGCTCTGAAAATCAAAAGTGAAGTAAATGTGCAATAAAAGACCAAAAAAGATATATAAACGGGAGAAATTAGAGGTAATAGGTCCAATAAAGGTATATTAAAATAAAAAGATCACGATATTGACTCAGTTAGATAGTTGTGCATCTTGAGGCTGCAGAAGTATTTGACATTTTCTGAATCAAAATTGCAAAACGGAGGAGTTTAGAATTAATATCGCAGTGCTTTCAACATTTGGTAAATGCAAAATATGTGAAAAAGTCTGAGTAGGTATTGTGTAGCTGCAGAGAAGTCCTAAACCTACAAACATTTAAACAGTCAATAAAAAGTCGTGCAGATCTTCTCATTTTAATGTGATGTTTTTATAATCAAATGAATAACTGAAAATGTTCATTTCCTCTAATTTCCTGACTCAATATCTGTCAAAATGATCAGGTTTTTTTCCGAATGTGCAGCCCTCATTCTTATTAACCGGTCATTTTCAATATCCTCTGTCTGTCGACAACCAGGACACCCTTTGGAAGTGAGGGTTCATTGTGAAGCATTGTAGAGCGAATGGCCGGTCATTTTAATTGGCTTTATTACCATAATTATTTGACGGGAACCTTTTCGTCTTGATGGATGACCTTATTAATAGAAGAAATGCCACAATGCGTGGGAGGCGATCAGCGCCGGCGACTCATTAACACTGCGAGATCCGCCGCACTTATTCTATTCATGCTACGCGCTTACACCTGATTCAAACACCATTAGCATTCAAGGCTGACATATAGACGGGAGAAGTGATGGATGGACGCCTTGATTGTAGTTCTGCCTTATTATAAACTTCTTTGAACTGCTGATGAAATTACTTCAATTAACTAAAGAGGATTTTTTTCTCCACTTCTCGGAAAAGGTATGGATGTTGCGCCCTGACGTGTGAGAGGAGCGATGCACGGGAAATAATTTAAGTTAAATACACACCTTGGATTTATTGTAGCCTCTCAGATGCATGCTGAGGTTTTGCAGTTAAACACATATGTAGAAACAAGTTGCAGCCAAAGGACGGAGGGAAAGAAAGCAAATCAAGGGACAGAAATGCTAGGGTGTCGAAGATAAAGACTGCTAGATTAGACACACGACTTAGAAGTGCATTGAAGAGAAGAAATAATGGAAACGCAGCCCAGAAATGGTCCAAGCTTTATTCTGTTTTGGGGAAAAAGAAAAGAGGATAAGGGTTTTATCTTGCACCTATGTTTACTGGACCCTATTTTCTCCCCTTTTCCATAAATAAGAACACAATATACCTGAACAAATAGGATTTACTTTATCACAGTGTGGTGCTCCAGTTTGTGCACAATCTGGGATAGAAATCATCTCGGTGATATCGGGGTGGGGGGGGGAAGGAGAAGATGGGGATTATGAGAACGGGTCACACCGGACACTGGGTTTTGTCTGAGTGGCGCCACCATAGGATATCTTTGAATATTTTCGTGCTTCCTTTTATACATATAGTACTCCAAACATGTGCATTTGCTCCTAAGGTCTCATTTGGTTGAATCCCTTCACTTTCCAGCGCCTTTGACATTTAGAAGCTCTGATTGCAAGGCAGCAATTGAAGTCTGGTAAATTGCAGCGCTGGTTGTTAGACCCCCTTATTGTTATCATGGCGGATGATTGCATCGCCACTTAGAGCTTTTTCCCACCGTCTGTATCATCATCTGCCCTCTGATACAGCCTCAATTGTCTGACTAGTTTATAGTTTGAACTGTTGGCAGACCTGTCCTTTGGGTATATCACTGTCATTACAGAGAGTAAAACAGCTCTATACCTTCTGATGATGCATTGGTTAGATTAAGCCGTTCATTCTGCACCTGAGAAATAACCAGTGTTCCCATAAACACACACACAAGTAAACCGAGTTGCACACACACACTTCACATTCATCTGAAGGCACTTTGATGAACTTTTGAGCAGTGATTTTTTTTAACGGATGGCTTTTTTCATTAATTTACTAAGCGAGCCAAAGGGCTGCCTGCATAATTCCTCCAGAACACAGATTTGATGCCAGAAAGCCAACTTTTAATAATCAAAATCAAGCTTTTAAATTTGCAACGGAGCCTGCAAAGTGTGCATGCATATTTATATTGCATATCACTTCTGGCCTTCATTTATTTCCGTCTGCAAAGGAAAGCAGAACATTGTCATTTAAGCCACCTGCATAAAGTTGCATTTTCTCTCTCATTAGCCGAATATATCACATCTGTCTGCAGCAACACATCTGTGTATTTGCACGTGTGTGGAGTTTAAGGGTTTGGGGATATACGTACAGATAGAGATAGAGGTCCAGTATGGCCGCCGCAGCCTGAGGCATAAGAGGCTTAAGGAAGGAGACGTAAATCGTTAAGCAGTCGGTGAGTGAAGAGCAGAGATACTGAGAAGGTGTGCGGGAGAGAGAGGCGAGATAATGGCTAGCTGAGGGGTTGAGCCTGAGACTGAACACGTGGCCCAATACTGTATGTCAGCACGATTGGATACGCTCGGACTGAGTAACACCAGCACTCTCCTGCAGGAAAACAGGCTTGTTATGCAGTCACACGGATATATGGGACGCAGGACACGGGGAGTGACAGGCCACAGGCAGAGATGGCAGGAGGAGATTCTTTGATATGCATAATCAAACATCCTCACGTGTTAATCTCATGCAACATCAGGGTCCGTCTACTCTCTGCTTCCTGTCTGCAATGGAGGGAATTCATGCGGAATTACTGTCTGTTGTTATGAAGCAAAAGTAATGCAATGGATTTCCCAGCATGCATCGTGTCCTGCAAGAGGGAAAAGTTGTGTCGTTTCTTTGGATGCTTGTTTTTGTAAAAAATGGAGCTTGGATTTCCCTTCTTCCATAAATGAGTCGTTAAATTAGTAGATCATCCACACTGGAAGGTGGGCGCTTTGTAAATGAAATCTGTACAGGTAAATCGTGGTTTGTCCGGGCAGATTGGTGGTAAATGAATCCCATTTCAACGAGTGAGACACTAACCAGTAACTGAGAGGTGGAGGCAACATGAAGGGCCGTTTTCACACCTCTAGGAGTTACATTTGGATGATTATATATCCAAAAAGAGTGTGTATGTTTATGTTTTATTGCCTATTTGACCTCATTGAAGTCAAAGAACTCAGCCATGTGGATACGCTTTTTTATTACTGAAATTTCATCTAGCGTCTCATTATTTTGAGGATCTAAGGAAAGACAGAGACATTATAAACAGTAAGAACTTCAAGGCAATTCTGTGACTTAATCTGCCAAGTGCAGTGTGTTTCAAATAAAGTGAATTATCCCTTTAACGACGCCTGACATGTGCACCATCCCTGAGAACCCAGCTCACCTGAGAGACTTTAAAATGTTTTTGAAGTTAATTTCTGACTGGAAATAGTTTCTGCAACACCTTTTGAAGACATGCATAAGACACAGATGAATACAAAACATAGTAATTAGTATTTTATCTCCTTGCTTCTTCTCCTCCGCTCTACCCACTGCTTTACTCCTGGCTTTTGTGGCTCTCTCTTCCCATGGTTCAAGGGGAAGAAATTCCTTCAACTCCTCCACAGAATCACAGACAATTAAGGCTGAGCATTTTTTGCCGGAGGGCCTATCTGCTCTGTGTGCTTAATACATTCACACACAGCCTCCCACCCACAGAAGTAAAGAACTACTGTACACACACACACACCACACACACACAAAAGGCATGTTCTGTGCAGTGCTTTTTATTTTACCATGGTTTTAATTGGGCTTTTTATGGAGTCCAGCTGATTGGACGCTCTCCGACCTGCCATTCAAACATTGGATTTAGCTGTCTTGCGACGGTAGGTTTAGTCCGCTCTAGATTTAGTCACACACACTCCTGCACCAGGTCCAGATGTCACTGAATCACAGCTCCTCCGTCAGCACCCTCCTCCGTCGGTGACCCACCACGACCTCTATTTGAGCAATTTAATGATTTGGCATTGTTACAAGGAACTTCAGACCGGGGAATTGGACAGGAGGAAAGCAGCATGAGGGGGATAAAAATGGCTCTAACAGTTGAACTTCAAATCCAAAAGTGGTGGGTTTTTTTTTTGCTGGATTTGAACCATTCGAGATTCAGTAATTGACGCCGTTATTCATGTCTCTGCTCATGTATCCACCATCTCAGACACATTACAAATGGCAATCAATGCCTTCGTCTGTTGTCATATTCTCCTCGTCTCCATCGCTCCTCGGAGGAGCTAATAATTGGAGCTGATAATTGCTACCAGGCTTCATACCGTATTGACCCGGGCGCTGTAATAAGCAGGAGAAAACATAGCATTTCTGAAAATGGATATAATTAGTATGTCTCTCTTTGTGTCCCCGCAAGGCGAGACGGCGTTGAATAAACAAATTCTCCTGTGTCACATTTCCAATCCAGTTCTTATTAAAATGCCAATGTACACTCGCTGTGGGGACGCTCGCTAAAAACCCTGACTTCTATTTTTCCAGGTTGAGCTTAATTATATGATTCCCAACAATAACTCTTCTCTTTTTGCCTGCTGGGTTTTGTGAGGACCTTATTACACAATCAATCTCATACTGCACGAACGGAGCGGGATCAATTAATAATTGAAAACCGTTAAAGTACTCGAAGCGCTGAAGGGAATCTGCCCTAAGTCAGGGGCGAGGCTATGAGGAAGGGCGCGGGGTTAAATAGACATGATAAAATCAACCTCAGAGTAGCTTTTTGTGTTGTTTGTGTGCATGTGTGGAGACAGTAGCTGCATCTTGATTCCAATGGAGGATAAAGTGTGTTTACATCAGAAAACGAGTGAGAAAATGAGCTAAACTTGAACATTTCATCCGGTTTTTGAATGTGCATTTGATCATTTTAATCAAAATAACTTGTTTGTCTTTTTATCTTGACAGGAATGCATGAGACAGATTATCTGTGCTCCATTTGTAAATACTCTCAACTGTGATTGGTTGTTTCCTTTGCATGCTGAAATCCTGCAACTATTTGCCCCATTTTTCTTTTAATAAACCTACCAAGTGCAGCTTTATTGGATATAATACTCCCAAGATGCAATGAGCCTGGTTATTGATGGTGCTGAAATTGTAAAAACTCAATTTTTTTAGTGGTAATACAAAGTCTAATTTAAATGATGCACTGATTTCTAATTGAAACAGGGGCATTTTATGACATCAATTAGTGTGTACCACTGGGAACAGCTGGTGTCTTTTGGATTTTGCATGACTCTCTATACAATGCCATCATAGTGTGTGTGTCTGTGTGTGCAGTGCTCTCTGCTAATAGCTCTTAAATGCTATAGCAGTGGAGTTGCACAGCAGTAATGATCCTAAACATTGATAAGGCACCTCTCTGTATGAAGCCCCTCTACTACCACCTATAGGCAGCCTCCAGTCATGACAGATGGCTCCCAGTGATACCTACTGTACACTGCAGCCAGATAATCACTTCATCATTTCCTCAATTATCGACAGACGCCCTGAGCTCCGCTGGTTTGCTCCCAGTGTTGCAGACATGATTAGCATCCATTAGAGGGTTGTATACAGCACGGGTTAGATCCTAGACATGCAGCAGTAAGGGCAGAAGAAATGAGGAGTACAGATATGACAGGATCATTACACATCTCGCCTCACCCAGCGCTGAGAGGCTCCGGCCTTTGAATGACCCACTCCCTGCTGAGTTGCCAATCATTACCCATCACATTAGACATCCGGAAACATCCTCAGCTGCCATTCAAACCCTTCCTTTCTTCGTCTGATTCTTCCCTACAACTCCTCTCATGCATTTCTCTGTCTTGGTCCAATTCGATAAACTTGTGTCAGTCGAGATCAGCTTACCACCTTTCAATTTGGCCTCAAAAAACCTCCACCAGAGCGCTCATTGTGTGAGAAAAAGGGTGTTTGATTGCAGCTTGACTCTGCACCTTTTGTCGTGCCACCTGCGAGATTTGTGTCTGTTCTATACTGCGTCATTAAGGGAGACGTCTCCCCGTGACATCCCCTTCTTTCCCGCTACTAGAGTGTTGTTGAGAGTGTAAAAAATCCCCACAATACAAACACAAGCTGTTATTTACAGCCCTCTTAAATTCCCACTGCACACGGCATTGTTGAGAGTGATAACTGCAAATAGCATTACATCAGGCTGAAAGGATCCCAGTCATTGCGAAACTGACAAGCTTGTCACAAACATCCATGTGTCTAAAGCAAGGTATCAAGAAAATCTGTGTCTTTGTGAGGAGAAATAGGTCCGTCGTTCTGCTGAAAAGAACATTTGAAAGCTGTTAACGTTTGGGTAAAAATACATGAATCGTTCTTTTCAACGTGCAGGGACAATATGTCTTTCCTACTGTAGCAAAGTGTCCTTAGAAGCTCCTTAGTTATATAGAAGGATGTATGCATGTAAGCCAAGCACTGCTTTACACATAAATGCAGTATAAGGTGACATGCAAAAGGAAATGGTGCTCAGATAGCATGAAATGAGCCTCAATCTGAAGGAAACTGACTCTCTTTGGAAGCGATTTCCAACTCCAAGTGATGAAAGTACTTTACATTTTGCATTCTTAGGACTGAACAAACTAATATATGTTTCTTCTCTCTCTCTCTCTCTTCTCTATTACAGCTGCACTGCAGGTGTCCATATCCTTGAACAAAGTGGAGTTAAGTGTCGGAGAGTCCAAGTTCTTCATCTGCACAGGTACTTACACACTGATGTTGACTATTGGAGGATGTGTGTGTGTGTGTGTGTGTGGGGTGTTTGGATGCAGATCAAAGCTGCAGCAGGAGGCCTACCATCACCTAGAGTACTTGAGTAAATCTACTCAGTTACTTTGCACCACTGCAGGCAGTCCATATGGTGAGTGACTCTTTGACCCGATGGGGACGGGCTCCACGCAGGGACCCCCCTCGTCCCTTCTCATTGTCCTCTCTGAGCGGAGTATCAACACCCGGGAAACCTGGAGCCGGTGCCAGTGTCTCGGCAGGGGGGGAGCACACTCTGGCAGGCTCAGGCTCGCCTCCTGCTGGCCGCCTCTTCTCTCCTGCCAACACACCCAGCGTGGCGCTAACAGCCAGGGGAGGCAGGACACACAGGGAGGTGTGTGTGGAGGTCTGACGTTCTCTCAGAGGGAGGATGCATGGAGTGTGTGTGGAGGTCAGAGGGAGGATGCATGGAGTGTGTGTGGAGGTCAGAGGGAGGATGCATGGAGTGTGTGTGGAGGTCAGAGGGAGGATGCATGGAGTGTGTGTCGAGGTCTGACGTTCTCTCAGAGGGAGGATGCATGGAGTGTGTGTGGAGGTCTGACGTTCTCTCAGAGAGAGGATGCATGGAGTGTGTGTGGAGGTCAGAGGGAGGATGCATGGAGTGTGTGTGGAGGTCAGAGGGAGGATGCATGGAGTGTGTGTGGAGGTCAGAGGGAGGATGCATGGAGTGTGTGTGGAGGTCTGACGTTCTCTCAGAGGGAGGATGCATGGAGTGTGTGTGGAGGTCAGAGGGAGGATGCATGGAGTGTGTGTGGAGGTCAGAGGGAGGATGCATGGAGTGTGTGTGGAGGTCTGACGTTCTCTCAGAGAGAGGATGCATGGAGTGTGTGTGGAGGTCTGACGTTCTCTCAGAGAGAGGATGCATGGAGTGTGTGTGGAGGTCTGACGTTCTCTCAGAGAGAGGATGCATGGTGTGTGTGGAGGTCTGACGTTCTCTCAGAGAGAGGATGCATGGAGTGTGTGTGGAGGTCTGACGTTCTCTCAGAGAGAGGATGCATGGAGTGTGTGTGGAGGTCTGACGTTCTCTCAGAGGGAGGATGCATGGAGTGTGTGTGGAGGTCAGAGGGAGGATGCATGGAGTGTGTGTAGAGGTCTGACGTTCCTTCAGAGGGAGGAGTTATGGAGTGTGTGTGGAGGTCAGAGGGAGGATGCATGGAGTGTGTGTGGAGGTCTGACGTTCTCTCAGAGGGAGGATGCATGGAGTGTGTGTGGAGGCCTGACGTTCTCTCAGAGGGAGGATGCATGGAGTGTGTGTAGAGGTCTGACGTTCCCTCAGAGGGAGGAGTTATGGAGTGTGTGTGGAGGTCAGAGGGAGGATGCATGGAGTGTGTGTGGTTGTCTGACGTTCTCTCAGAGGGAGGATGCATGGAGGTGAATGGAAACTCGCTGGCAGGAAATGAAAGGGAGAAGCTCTTATTGTGAAAGAGAAGAGTGTTGGAGGTGGGAGATAAATAGCCACCAGTTACCTTCAAAAGAGTGTGGGAGGAAGTGTCTGTGTCACTCTCTCTGCTGCCCTTTCCCACCACAGGCAGTCGAGCTCAGGCGGTATTTTGAAGCGCAGTCCTGCCAAGTGGAGTGGGCTGAAAAGCAGGGCAGAACAGTCAGAGGATAAAAAGCGGCGAAACCGAAGTGAGTCTGCAAACAGATAAATAAAAAACAAGTCTTTTTAAAGTGACTTTTTTTAGGCTTTGAGTCGGTGAGTCAGGCCGGCATAAATATGGATTTTACAGGAACAGAAAAAGGCAAAGAAATGCAATTATATCACATGTTAAGGGAAAAGAAGACGGCTGAAATCAATTCACTTGTTAGATACGAATGCTTCTTGTCTCCTAAAGTTTGCCAGGAAGAATTGGCAGCAGAGTTCACAAGATTGAACACCTCATTTACTCTCTGAGAGCACAAATGCATGTTCTTTGAAAATTTTTTGGTTCAAAACGAGGTCACGCAGGAAGGTAAACGTAGGTCAAAATCCTGGGATTGAGTTCCTTTTAGGTCTATTATCCTCCAACATACTCCTTTCAGCTGCCTTTAAAGCCCCTTAGCTTTATCTATTACCCATTATTTGTTTATGCCTTGCAAACAAAGTTAAATTTGAAGAATAACAACACTGTAGGGTGCTATTCTTACATGTAAGAGTCTGCAAAATGTGCAATTTTCCCAGGGTTTTCTCAGAAAGCACAGCAGCAGTGTATAATTTGAATGGTAGACAAAGATTACCACCAATATTTAGCCATTTCAAAACCCTAAAATAGAGATGTCCTCGACTCACCTCTCAGTGTTCATTACCCAAAGACTTATCTGCCGTCTGCACTGAGACTGGTGTGGCATCGATGCACAAATTCTTCCTTTTCCAAGCTTTGGAGAGACGTCCCTTCTGCAGAATTAGCCTTCATTCATCACCTCGCCCCACAGAGTCATTTATATTTTTTATGCCTTCGCAGCAGAGCGCTCTTAAAAAAGATGTTTCGCAGCAAATATGTGAATTGAGGCCACAGCATGGTGGGGGGAGGGAGATGGAAGCTGGAGGTATGAAGTGGAGGAAAACAGTGAGTGAGAGGCGGAGAGGGACGAGATTGTCTTCAGAAAACAGTCGGCTCTAAGTGGTCTGCGAGGGAGATGGAAACCGTGCGTTTGTGCTCGTGTCACCTTGCACCTCGAGTGAATTTTTTCTAGCTTTGTTTGTTTCCATTATAGTTGCAGGAAAGGTCAGGGGTGTCTCAATGGTGAATGCTTGCAAAACAACATATTAACAGCTCCTGCACAACATCATTATTGCCTGTTTGCAAAAGTCTTCTTTTATCATGCAGATGTTTCAGTGTTTGCAGGAGTGTGTCATAAATGTAATTATAGCCCTATGGATATATCATTTATAAAGATGCATGACTTTAGGTGTTGATTACCGTTGACCTCCACAGATCCTTTTGAAATCTTAAAGTGGATAAACACGGCTATTTTAAAAGACAAATTCACCAGTTTGTTGATTTCATTAATGGTGGGGGAAGCTGCTATCCAACGCAGCACGCACAACCTGTGCTGCTATCAGCCCTAAAACCTAGATATGGATTGAAAATTTGAAATGTTGATTATGCAAAACACAATAAAACTAATTGAACTTCCGGGATTTGGTCCGGTACAAGAAATACAACAAAACAAAATACAACAAAATATTGCATTTTCATTAATAAATGCCTGTTTTTTGATTGAGATTTTATGATATAACTTCATTTTTGCACTCAGTAACCCATGCATACCTTGTATATTGTCTGGTTTATCTACTAATAACTCAGTGTACTAAAGTAATACATGTTTTCCAGTGTGTATATACAGTGGTATGCAAAAGTTTGGGCACCCCTTAGGAAAACCACTGCATCAGTTTGTCACTTGCTGAGCTTTTGAAGCAGCAACTTCATTTTAACATATGTTATACCTTATGGTAACAGAAACATCTCAGTAGTGAAATAACTTTTATTGGTCAAACAGAAACATGTTTATGTGCATTCAAACAAAAATAGGCATGTGCATAAATTTGGGCACCCCTAAGAAATAATTCCATTAATATTTAGTATTGCCTCCTTTTGCTGCAATAACGGCCTGTAGACGCCTCCTGTAGCCACAGACAAGTCCCTTAAGCCTGGCAGGTGGTATTTTGGCCCATTCTTCCACACAAAACGTCTCCAGTTCAGTCAGGTTTCTTGGCCTCCGTGCATGGACAGCCTTCTTCAAATAAATCCATACATTTTCAATGATGTTAAGGTCTGGGGACTGGGATGGCCATTCCAGAACATTGTACCTGTGCTTCTGCATGAATTCCTTGGTGGATTTTGATCGGTGCTTAGGATCATTGTCCTGCTGAAAAATCCAACCCCGGCGTAGCTTCAACTTTGTGACTGACTCTAGAACATTCTTGTCAAGAATCTCCTGGTACTGTAAGGAATTCATGTGGCCCTCAACTTTAACAAGTTTTCCAGTACCTGTGCTAGCCACACAGCCCCATAACATGATAGATCCTCCACCAAATTTTACAGTGGGCAACAAGTTCTTTTCATTGAATGCAGTGTGTTTTTTTCGCCATGCATACCTGTTCATGTTATGACCAAATAACTCAATCTTGGTCTCATCTGACCACAGTATTTTGTTCCAAAATGCTTCTGGCTTGTCCAGATGTGCTTTTGCATACCTCATGCGACTCTTCTTGTGATTAACACTCAGGAAAGGCTTTTTGCACATCACCCTTCCAATGAGCTCTTCCTGGTGCAAAGTACGCTGGATTGTGGAACGGTGAACAACTACACCATCAGCAGCCAGATGTTGTTGTAGTTCTCTGGAGGTGGTCTGTGGCTTCTCTGTGACCATTTTCACCATCCTTCGCCTGTGCCTTTCCCCTATTTTTGTCGGCCTACCACATCTTTCCTTCACACGGACTGTTCCTGTGGCCTTCCATTTCACAACTACGTTTCTGACTGTGGAGACAGACAGTTTAAACCTGTCAGATAATTTTTTGTACCCTTCTCCTAATTTATAATGTTGGATTATCTTAGCTTTCAGGTCAGTGGAGAGTTGTTTTGAGGTCCCCATCTTGCCACTCCCTAAGAAAGAACCTAGGCCAGGCACAGCCAGCTATTACCTATGTTAAATAGCCTTTTTCATGATTGGTTCCACCTGTCTTTGTAATTGAAGGTCTAATGAGCTAATCAAAGCAATTTTGTGCAGCAACCTGTCAGCTATAAATCCGTACAGGTGTTGAAATGAATGCTATTTATAAGGGTGCCCAAACTTTTGCACATCCCATTTTTTGCATTTTATTTTATTATAATAAAACTATGTAATGCTACCCTAAGAATTTTGGTCTGGAAAACACTAAAACGTCTACATCTTTGTAGGAAAACAAATGTTGTTGCTGTGATCTTCTATTATAAAGGAAAAGCAAATTGTCATGAAATCTCAGAGGGGTGCCCAAACTTTTGCATACCACTGTAACTAAATAATGCAGTGAATAGGCATCTAAAGTCATTCATGGATGTGTTTATCCTTCAACTTATTCAGAGATATTATTTTAAGTCATCAACAAGCACAGTCCTATAAAAGGACTTCTCATCAAGCGCTTAGCCTTGCATTCAAATGCTTAATTGGACCTTTTGTTGGGAAATAAACTCTGAATAAAGCCACAGATGGAAGAGGTCTCCTGCCAGGGTTAAATGAAGCTGAGCTCATGGCGTGACAAACAAGGAGCTGGATAAACTGGTGTTTAGGTGTGTGTGTTTAACCTCCCCGATGGCTGGGGTGGCAGCAAGCCAGGACAAGTGTTGGCTGCTGAATAAAGAACAGAGGCGGCTGCAAAAGCAACCTTAGTGGTCAGCCGCGATGTGCCTTTCCTTCAGATATGTCTAAGTAGCGCCTGGACGAGGTCACAGCGTTTCACTCCACGGAGAAAAGTATGTAGCCGATAATTCTGACTTCATGTCAAGCTTCATGTAGATGCTGACCGGTGTGATTCCTTCCTGCTCAACTCCCCCGGAGACCTGAATCAATTTCCAGCGTGGCTCGGGTGCCAGCCACCGTGGGGATGTGGGAGTGTTGCAGCGTGCGCTCGGCTAATTCTGCCACCAAGGGGCACGTCTAGTCAATAATCTGTGTTGTGCAGGAGGCTTAGATCGCTTCAATATTTCAGTATGCTTTATATTGCTCTCTCACTGCTAAGAAGGGTCATAAACATTGTCTGAAACGCCTTCCAGGTACAAAGCCCGGTTGCCTGCTCTTTCAAAGTTTAATGTTCATGTGGAGTTCAAAAATGAAGCCGGTCGCTTTCATCAGCAGATGATCAATCAGCTGTTTGGACATTTTGCTAGCCCCTGCAAAAACCAGCGTTGTTTTGCACCTTCAGAGGAGCGTTCTCTCCTGCCGGGAATCGGTAATAATGGCTGAGATTATGCAGATTTGAAGAGCTTTAAAACACACACACACACACACACACACACACACACACACACACACACACACACACACACACACACACACACACACACACACACACACACACACACACACACACACACACACACAGGGAGGCAGGGCTAAGCGTGAAGCAGAGGGATGCATGCTCCTGTCTCCTCAGATCATCTGTGAAGCAAATGGCCTGTCGCCACGCAATCTACGTCAACTTTTAACACATTTAGCTGTCCCTGCTGTCAACAGACTGTGAAATGGCACGAGGTGATAATGCTGCAATGCTAACAGGTATAAAAAGACGCCTGTAGCCATGCTAAACACTTATCGGTTTCTCACAAGTACCGACACACACACTCATGGGAAGCGGCGTGTGAAAGAAAGCAGGAAAGCTCGTACTGTAATGTGATTTAAGCAAGGCTCCAGTTTGATTGCCTCATCAGATTTGTTGGCCTTGAAACTAATGAGCAACATGCCAAGGATGTGAGGCTGATGGTTTTTGGAAACATTGCGATGATGATCTATGTGAGCGTGCTGCGGGGGGAGCCTGTTTTGCAACGATGCAGAATGCAGACATCAAGAGGCGAGCTCATTTATCAACATCAACTAAGTTATTATTAATGTTGGAAGGTATTTACATCATTGGACAAACATGTTTCCAGCTACATCCTGCCTTACATCCAGCTTTTTCCTCCCAGTTGCACTCTGGAGATGAACCACCTGCTGCTGGCTGCTGAGCAGGTTAAAGGATTTGCTCAAGGGCATCTCACCGATAGTCACTGAAAGGAGAAGACACTGCTCTCCTCCTCTCTCTCTTTTAGGGCTTTTATATTGCCACTGAAATCTTTTATTTCCTTGTATTACTTGTATTTTCTGCTCCTGTTTCCTCCCTGAAATCCGGCGACCTGTCTCTAAGAGCCCGGACGAGCCTCTGTCCATCTCCCCTTCTCGTTCAAGGCTCCGGCTGATTGATGGGCAAAGTAATGGCCCTCCACACTGACACTTTTATTTGCACGATTTACAGGCAGTGGACACCTGCTGCTTGCAGATTGCCGTATCATCGCCTACAGTAGCCTGCAGATGAGGCTCACACACTGACACCATTTAAATCAGGGTTCAAGTTCGCCTCTGATCAGGCCTGCCATTTGTTTCTGTGATCAGTGTGTGTGCATAAGCTTGGAAATGAGAGTGGTACTTATAGCTTACATATGTCCCGATTTGTTTACAGTCTTATAAACTATGTAAATCCAAGATTATGATATAATCGTATAATTTCAGTCCGTGTGTTCCCTCAACAACGTTGGACCTTTCTCTTTTCTCAGTGGCCAAAGAAAGCAGATATCCTTAATATTGACGTGCAAAGCCTCATCAATACTGTAGGTTTCTGACCTGCAGCGGTTAGAGAGCCAAGAGTATCTCCTCAGGGTTTGCAGGAAATATCACCAGCTTTTATCCCCCTGCAGGCTCTCAGATCCACCTCATGCATAGAGAGTTAATTCCAATCATGTGCAATCCAATGTTTCCACAAACAATCTTTGGACTGGGAGGTTACGGGTTCAACCTGATGTTCCAGATGAGAAATTACATGAAGCAGTTGCAGGCAAATTGTGGCAAAGGAAGTGATGAATGTCTAGGACTTAAATGTCCTGAAAGATCCCAGGTGTGAGTGGGAGTAATCGTGGTAACATCTTGTTCCCAAACGGTGAACAAGAACAGCTGAAAGATTCAAATGTACTGACGATAATCTCTCTCCCTTTTCTCTGACTTTGCCTTGCAGCTATCGGCGAGCCGGTGAGGCTGGAGTGGTACAACCCACAGGGCGAGCGTATCGTGCCCTCCAAGCGGATGGCGCTGCACTCGGAGACGTCGCGGTCCAGGCTCATCATTTACAACGCCATCATCGAGGACGCCGGGATCTACCGCTGCCAGGCAACCGACGCCAGCGGTCACACGGAGGAGGCCTCGGTGGTGCTGGAGATCTACCGTAAGCCTGACTCACATTACCGTTTGATCGGCCTCTTCACAGTGTGTGTGTGTGTGAGTGTGTGTGTGCGTGTGTGTGTGTGTGTGTGTGTTCACTTCCATGTGTACCTTTGACTTTGTGTGTGAGAGTGTGTTAGCCTCACTCTTGTGATTAAAGTATAATGACAGCTAGTAATGCCATGGGACTCGGATCCTGCCAGGCATAATGAGGGATGTGGCAGTGAGGCTAACCTGCCTCGTTGACCCGTCACTATTTCCCAGGAAAAACTGAATGTTAGGAGGGCAGGGCGACTCAGTGGTTACACAGACTGTCCCATCACCATTTGTCCTGCCACAGCGTCCTTGAGCAAGACATCCAAGTGTTTAAATGACACATTTCCACAGGTAGCACAGTGACAGGAAATGGGTCGACAGGAGATGTAAACACACTGAGATTACACAAGTGAATTCAGAGATGTGAATAACCCAGATACCCAGATACACCCGCCCTTGTTTGGGAGTTTTTCCAAGTTTAATTGGAGGAAACGCCACAGGGATTTGGTTCCAGGAGACACACACACATACCAGTTTGTGCACACACTTCCCCCTGCTGTGTGGTTGTCTTTTTTCCATCCTCTGCCAGAGAACCATTAGGAAGAGACGTCCCAGCGTCAATCACACCTGCCATCGCTCAGCCCCTCGCCTCATTCACCACGTAACCAGCTCACTCCCGCAAACCAGTGTTTCCATGGTAACCGGCGTCACTCACCCGGTGGTATCGCTTGGTATAAATCGCACGAGCAGCAGCATGCGGATGAAAAAAAACAGCCCAAAACCCCCAGCCGGCCGTTCTGCCAGCGCACAGCCAGAGCAGCGAGGCCCATGAGCTACGACATGCGCACATACACACACACACACACACTCGTGACCTGTGGGAGGGTGAGTGTTGACATTCCCTCTGTAGTTGCTGACATCTACATTTCGGTTGGTTATAATCGTGCATCTTGGAGTGCCAGACAAGTTTGCCCTCCAAAACCCGGTGCCTGCTGGCTGCATTTCCTGGTGCTTTTTAGCCATGCTAAAGACTTAGCTCCCAGTGTAAAAATGCTGCTCAGTTGATATTTTTCCCCCATTTCTTTAGTCCTGACTGAAATATCTTAACAGTATGAAGTTGTGCACAGACATGCATGGTCCATAGAGGATGCATTGTGCCGACTTTAGTGCATTTATCCCATAAGGAAGTCCACATTTCTGGCTGTAATTGAAATATCAAATCAATTGAAAACCATAGAGTTTGATGCTAACATTAATGGTCCCCAGAGGATGAGGCCTGAAGACTTAAGTGATCCCCTGGCTTTTGCTGTAGGGATCTACTTTAGTTATTGACATATTACCTGCAAAGCTAATGACAGTTCAATCATGCTAACATGCTATTATCAGTAGCATCAGGTCGTATAGTTTGGAAATTTGCTCAACTGCAGCCGTTTTCTGCCTCTCCATCCAAACAGGAAACTCATAATAAAGATAGCCGGTGCAACGCCGGGGCCAACCACTATAATTTCCTCTTAGTTTATGAATGGACGAAGCGATAATGCTGCAACAGGAGAGGTCCAGTGAAAACGGCTTGTGAAAATACACTCCCTCCCTCGCAGGGATGTGGAGGCGAACGGCTGTAGAGAAACCTTGGAGTATATTCTCAGTTCTCCAGTGTCAAGTGTGCAGCGGAGTGTGACTCCGGAGAGGTTGTTTCCCTTGTAGAGCAATGCGACAACAAAAGAGAGAGGCAAACAGAAGGAACATCAGAAGTATAGAAACCTGGGAGATGGTGGGGGGGAGAGGGAGAGCAAAAGATCCTGGAAATAAAAGAAGAACACAAGAGGGGAATTGATAAGAAACCAACTGAGTGGATGACAAAAACACGCAGAGGCATCCTTGAAGTTAATGAAGACACTGAGACGCCGAGCACGTTCGCAGCCGGGGAGAGCGTGCTCATTTTAAGGAGCAGCCTGGCATAAATCACACAGCAAAAAATGCTAATGCCGAAAGCCTCGCTAACGGAAGGGGACTTATAGGGGAGCTGTCGTTGAGTTATTCACACCTTCACGATAACACAACGCACATGATGGCAGGTGGTTGCGGCGTTAGCGGTGCCAGCAAACCTGCCGCACATCAGAAAGCGAGGTGTTCGAACAAGGAGATCGGGTGCTGGTCCAGGAACAGTGTCCCCATAAAAAGCTATTTGTCAAAAGACGAGGACGTGGAATCTGTTAGCGCTCCTGAAACTGAAGAAAGAGTGAATCAAAGGCTTCCTTTGTTCCCTTCTAATTATGCACACACAGAAACGCTCTGCTCATTGATTTCTTTTTGTCACGGCGTTGATTGGCAGCGGGTATAACGGCCACCCTTCTGTCTCCTGTGCTGTTTCATCACAATCGCCTCAACTGTGGCCCAGAAAAACCGTCAAAGCCAGATTTAGCTTTTGTTCTGTTAGATTTTTGAGGGTGAAATCATCCGAAACTTTACTTCTGAATGGCATTAATTGACGGCTGAATTTAGACACTTTATTGGTAGAAAGAAAGCTGTTTTTGTAGGTCAAAGACAAATGCCTTTAAGATGCTTCCATTCAAGGGGAAGAAATCCTATTTATTGTAATATTTCAGTCGTTTCTCTTGCATTTTTTTGCTTCTAACGACATAAATGCATGCTGACAGGTGTCCAAATAGAGGCGATCGAACATGTGCACCTGCATTCACAATAGAACTGGCACACTACATGAAAAACAGACTGAAGTATGTATAAAATAACCCTGCTTTCATATTTAACAGTACAGTAAAAGCACAGCAGTTATTTCCCTTTTGATGTTCCCAAAAAACAAATTGCTTTTCCATCTCGGTGTCGTTTGATCTTTCCCCAGAGAGGCTGACGTTTCGGGACGTTCAGTCACCGCAGGAGTTCAGGCACGGCGAGACGGCGGAGGTGGTGTGCGACGTGATCAGCTCCCCAGTGCCCGTGGTGGTGTGGTACTACCAGGACAGGGAGATCACCGAGGAGCACCACAGTAAGTCACGGTGAAAATATATAGTTATTAGTAAGACTATGAGGAGGTTTAAAACATGGATTATGGCGTAACAAACGTGCATTTAGACTTCAAATACTTCCAAAAGCAAACTTTGTAAATGTCACACGAGGAAGGGGATACATTGGACTTGTTTATTGGGCATGAAGGAGACAAACCAAAGTCCTGCATGGGAAAATTTGTTCAGAAAATGCATGGATAGATGGAGTTTGGTAGGGGATTAAATACAGTAAACTACAGTACGTGCTTGTAATGAAAAACAACACAGATTCTAACGTCACCGGGGTTGTTTTCTTATCTGATAAAGCAGCTTTTCTCAGTTTTAAGTGTTTGAATCTTAAGAAGTAATACCTAAAGTGTATTTAAGGTTGTTTATTTAGTCATAGTGGCTTCTGGGATACAATAAGTCCCTGATAGCTGATCCGTAAGTGATTACAATAGCATATTATGATCTCCTTTGGAATGTTAACCTGCCAAACCCACTTGATTGTTGGGAGGAAAAATGCTCATGTGCCCAATCCTATCCCTCATTGAAAAGGACTTGTTAACGTGCCAAAAATACTGTTCTCTAGGAAACGTTATTTCCTTTCCTTTTGTGTGGCTTCACAATAAGACAAGGATATCAAATTCTATAAATAGAAATCCCATCAGCCCCGGGAGGCGTATATAGCTCGGACAGAAACCGTGTTAACAAGCGACTGAGAGAGTGGATTACAGAGCGGCATCCAAACCTCTTATTATTAAGCTATTTCTGGTGGGTTTTAACGATCATTTTGTCGATCAAATTGTGTCTTATTTCTTCCAAAATGAATGCCGTTTTGAAGCTCCTAGAGGAGCACCTGCAGGACAGTTTCCCTCCCTTAGTGTTATGTCCTGTTGCAGTAGAGGAAACCTGTAGAGGGGGTTTCATCATTTCATCGTCTCCTCCGCCCTGATTTACAACTCTGGACACCACTTCCCCCGTCGTCCATCGAGACAAAACGCACCCGCCCGAGCACTGATTAGAAAGAGTGACCCCTTCGAATCTGTCACGTTTTTTAATTGAAATTCAAATCTTCAGTGCCGGGGTGATGATGAAACACGGAGGAGGTTTTAATCATTTCACTCTAATTACGATGCATGGATATAAATATCTGGGAGAGGAATAGGAGATAGAGGCCTCATCAGTCCTGGCCACAATGGGAGGGAGAGGAGACTATTTGCAACTGTAATTGCGTGCATTTTTATCAGTGTGGACTCTATCAGGTGAAGCGAAGATTGACAGTCTTACTACTGGAGAGTGGAGATGGCAATTTCCTCCGTCTGTTTTCCCCTAACTTTCTTATCTTGCTTCTCTCTCTGTCCTTCCTTTCCTCCTCCTCTTCGCTGTGAAGGCAGGTTTCAGGTGCTGCCAAACAACAACCTGCAGATCCATCAGGTGACCAAAGCCGACGAGGGCGTGTACCGCTGCGAGGCCAGCGTGGAGGCCCGCGGAGAGATAGACTTTGTTGACATCGCTATGGTCGTTAACGGTGAGTTTCCTTGTGATTTACAACTGTACTTAAAGGTTTGCAATGACTCTAGAAAGACAGCTAGACTTCCAGAGGATGCCTAAACTATTTAAAACTCAAGACTATCTGTTTACGTTGTTGATTAAGCTGAAAAATCCTGTATCAAAAAAAAAATATTGTAGAATATTGCCAAAATCACTGTTAGGATCCCTGCTAAATAAAGTGTAACGTGCCCTATCAGTTTCATCCTCAGCTTGGGATGGTACATATGCTTAATCCTTGAATCTCTGCAGTCTTGGTTCTTCTTTAAGGTCTGAAAATGTGGATCCAAAGAGGGTTGAATTGCTGCTGCTGGATAATTTTTGTTGTGGAGCTTAATCCTCTTACAGTAGGCAAGTCACCTTTAGCATACATGTTTGTTTAATACAGATGTTGCTGAGAAAAGAATGTTACTCTTGTCTCAGAGTGTTGATGGACTCTTCCTCTTCTTCGTCCTGGAGTCTGTAAGGTTTCAAGGAGGAGGCTATGATTGTGGAACAGCCACCCGACACTGTGCAGGACCCTGGTTTCTGTACAGCTCCTAAATAAGGTCATCATTACTTATTGCAGCGCTGCTCTTCTTTTGCTACCATTACTTATTCCCTTTATTCTTTAATGTGATTGAAAATTTCAATTAGTGATGTCTCGGGGCCAAAAAAATCGAAGGATGACATTTTAATTTTCTCATTTGTCCTCATTTGCGGCGAGTCACCTGAGACCATGCCGAGGTGATTGAAATGTGATTTTGCTCGGCCGCGTAACGCTCGAACAGCTGCAATATTGTCCCTGCCTATGTAATTCTCTCCCACCTAATGTAATAGCAGAGCACCCAAAAAACTATGAATTGCATTCAATTTAGCACACCACTTAGCTCACTTCTGAGTAAGATCCAATAAGCCTGCTCAATGAGGCACAACCTATTATTGCAGAGACACGACACTCGCCATGTGCTGCTGAGACGGTCCAGTGTGCGGAGAGTCCTGAGGAGGGAGTGCACCTCAAAGAGAACTGCAGGAGACTCGTTCAGCACCTCTCTAGAGACCTGCCTGAAGGAGGCAAAATCTGATTTACAGGAACACCATTTGGTCCACATTAAATATATAAGGTACTCAGAGAGAACATTATGAAGCTAATGAGTTTGTCCTGTAAGGAAAGGCTAAGCTGGAGGACATCTGTTACAGCAGAACGTGCACTTTTGACTGCTTTGAACTAGCTGAGCGTTCAAAATGTGCTTCTTTTGAATCCCTCTCGCTAGCTAGAGTTGATTTTAAGGTGACAAAGATGGAAAATACTCTTAATGCCGATACTATTAGTTTGTATGTTGCACAACAGTCCCTGAGGATTTGTGTTTTCCATGCACAGAGGCCTGTGATGTTCAGGAAAGTTGCATATTGCACCCAAGTTGTAGCCTATAGGCTCCGCAGTTTGAAAAGCAACCCGTTTCCTGCCCTGAAATGAGACGTGTGTTCTCACTCAGAGGAAACTATTTCTGTAGGTGTAGAAACAGGGAATATTTTAGCTCTCTCTCCACACCACTGCCTTTATGTTTATGGGGCTTGTCACCTGGTGGAGTTTTCCCCCTCTGTGGGTTGTAGGGCGAGGAAGAGCAATGAAAGGAGAGGATTTGATAAAAAGGAGCAGCAAGGTAACTGGAGAACATTATCGACCTCAGCCCGGACCGGTCCAAACAAACACAGAGGCCCCGAACACAGATAGCAGATGGCCAGGAGGCTCAGGTATATCAATGACTGCTCCGCATGTTTTATCAATCAGCTGCGGATGGTGAGCTTGTTGCGGTGCCCCGGGATACACCGGTGAGGTATGATAAACAAACCAATAAAAAAGCAGTCGTTGTGTTTGTGTGAGGACCCCTGGAGGAAGAATAAAGAAGAAAGGATGAGGAGTGAAGCGAGGCAGCTACAGACCGGCCATCTTTAGGCTCCAGCTTGTCTCCTGAGGGCCAACACCGAGCACTTACTCGCCTATGTCGCACAGTCAGGATGGACATCGATTCTTATCCAAACGGAAGCGGGAAAAGCTAACAGAGGAAGCTGAAGCTAGACGCTTCCTGCACCAAGCCCACTGCTTTCTGTCTCCTTTTTATGTTCATCTACCTCTTAAAAGAAAGCAGTCTTTCATAAAAATGCATGAATAAAAACCTGTGGGAGTTAAAAAAGACACGTTGCATGTCTGAAAATCCAAATATCTCTCAGTAAAATATGGACAAACCAGTATTTGTAAGTATTCCATGTCCGGAAAAGCCTCAGGAAAACCTCGGAGCACTTTGCTAACTTTATTCCAAGCTCTCAATTAGCAGGGAGTCTTGTTAAACGAGGCTGTGGAGGGAAAGTAAGACAATGTCAGCGCGGTGTGAAACCTGCATGACGTCTCGTTCTTTGCCCTGATTGAGTATTCAGCCTCTCGTTGACTGAAAACACTTCCTGTGGGAAAAAAGCTTTGATGATTTACTCCATTAATTGTCGGTATGAATGGAAAATTGCTTCTTGAATCATTGCGTTTTTGTTCGCATGGAAGTCAGTCAGTATTTTGCATAAAGTGGCAAATGTTTTCTCCATAGTTGTATTGTAAAATAAGACATCATCGCCACCTCTGAGTCTAGCGATACACAGAGTTATATTGAGCTCGGAGCAATGTTATGTCATGCTGTTCCTTTGACAGCATGTCAGGGAAGTGTCAGCTCTGACTACTTCAGCAACGTGTTAACAGAGGTTGCTTTACCCAGTCACGAGGAACGATATTTTGTCTGAATGCGAGAGGCTGAAACAGCTCTCTGCGAACTCATACATATTCATCGTGGGTTTATTCTTGCCCACAAGCGTGACGCTGACCCGCTGCAGCAGCTCCCGGTCTATCATCAAAGCGCGCCGTAGATGAGGGTGATGGCGTGTCGAGGAACAGCCCACTGAATGGCTAATCAACCCAGAGGGCAAAAGCACGCTCGGTGTCTGGAAAAGAGGCTGAACATTTTCAGGATGTGACCTTAAAAAGTTATCAGAGAGGACTTTTGTTAGCCTTTCGTCCACAATGGGTAGAAAGAATACACAGTCTCAAAAGCAAGGACATGTATCAAGTGATTTCCAAATCATTGTGCAACTTATATTTGTATTTTTGTGTCAATAAGCTTTTTAGAAGCAGAGCAGTATCACAACAGAGTGCTGTGTCCTTCCCGTCATGACATGCAGGGATTTTTCATCCCCGGACATTGAGAGGAGTCTCCTGAAGTAAGACGTATTACACTGTGACACACACATTTTTCATTCCCCGTGTGGTATGCACATCAGACGTCCCACCTGGCCTGCTACTGTAGCTCACTTTTGCACGCTTTCTTGCACATAGCTTGTAAAAGTCAGTATTTATAAGGCTCAAGTCAGAGACATAGCTTAGCATAACGAGTGAAGGAAGAGGTCTCCTAATACCAGACTCTTTAGCTTTATGTGTAAGAAAAACACAATGGAAGTTATGGCTTTAAACGGGGGTTAATTCCCACTACTACAGCTGTAAATGAGCATTTACTTTGCTGTTTTTAGAGCTTCAGGTGAGCTGTTCTACCCCTAACAAGCCCACATAGTTACCCTACAGATATAAAAGTGCTATTGATCGTCTCATCCGACTCTCTGCAAGAAAACAAATAAGTGTAAATCACAAAATGTCAAACTCCTGCTTTAATGCAATTCAATATGGATTGATCAGGCAATAACATTCTCCATGTTCCTCCCTCCAATAGAGCTTAATGTTTTCCTTAATCGATACCAAACATCTCTCCGTTTTGATCACCCCGTGGTCCCAGTTTGTGTCTATGGCAACTGATTTATCCTTCCCTGACACTTCCTTTTGGGTTCTTTACCAATTAAAGAATCAGGGCTGGTTTTATCCCGGTGTGTTCTAATCTAAAAGCACTAATAAGCACTCCAGTAAAGGTCTCAAAAACATTTGCTTGCTGAATTTCTTCCACACGGTTATGATATTTACCCAGGGCACTCTCCTCCTTTCTAAACACGAGTGATGCTCAGTTCATCGGAGCCCGTTGACGCGTAACAGACAACAAGTTCTCCAGCTCCTCTTGCATTCAAATCGGGTCCGAGCGAGTTCTGAAATCTCGAAATATGTTTTCAGAGTTCGCTCGTGCTCGTGGGGATGTCTGTAAAAGCCTCGGCAGCACCTCCAGCGAGCCTCTGAAGTTCCCAGAATATGACTAATACATGAAGAACTCAAAAAGCTCGCCAGATTCTTTTTGGACGCTGAGAGCCTGTTGCTGATTTGCTCTTTTGAAGTCTTTCTGCTTGGCACCGCTTCTCATTAACAAGCCTCACTGATGTGGGAGAGAGCGTTGCATATAGGAAGGGGGAGAGAGAGAGAGACACTGGAGAACTATTGGCGTGGAAATCAATGGTTATCATGTCAGGCAGATGCTTGCTCTGCGCAATCGCCGAGTCAGGACTATTGGAAAGGCCTCATAGTGTTTGATTATTGCTTAGCCCGTTTATATCCCTGAAAAGCTCTCTGCTCCTTGATGTTTCTCTGCTTATATCCAGCCAACAAGGCATGCATTGTGTGTGGAATTCACTCACAATGCAGCAAAAATGTGTCTGTTTTTTGTACCAGGCAATAACCGAGTGATAGATAGACGCCACGGGACGGCAGACGGATCAGACACCGTGGATTTGCAGATGAAGAGTTTCTCACTTTGTTCAAAAACACACTCTGGTGCTGTTAGTGTAATTGATCTTTTAAGAAAGGCTACAGTATGCCGCAGTGTTTGCTTCATTAGGTGTCTGCCGTGATGCTGTGTTTTGATTAAAATTCCCCCTTCATTATCCCAAGTATTTTTCTGAGTTTCATCATTTTAATCAGACCGCATCTATAACATTTATTCTTTATCGAGTTGTTTTCGAGAGTCCTCCCGATAACTTCACTTGGAAAAACAAATCCAGTTCATTAACCTTCAATAACTCCCACTCTAAATTACAATTTCATAGTAAAAAACACTTTGTTTTCCCTCAAAATTACACCTTCTAAAGCCTTTTGTTTTGATCAGAGTAAAACAACTGAGGCTGAAATACTTTAAATGTGCAGCTTACATTCATGCATATTAACACAGAATCTGTTTTTAGAGACACACAACTTTTGTGTTGTGCTGACTTCCTGTTAATCTCAGATCAATACGCTGAATTGTAAATGAAACAGAAACGGTGTTGATTTTTGGCGCTTTTTCTGCAACCTAGCCATGTTTGCATGAGAGTTTTTGCACCAACAGAGTCTTTAGTGACACCTAAAGCACTAAATACAAGCCAATCCAGTACCTGTTGTGAGTGCAGAGGGTGTATAATTGAAATATAATTGCACTTTATATTAAGTTTAGTCCTCCGGTGTGTGGATAATAACGTCTGATCACAGCCTTTGCTTTTACATCTGGCATTAGTAATCATTCTCATTATCTCCAGCACTCCACATAGTAATGGGATCTCATTATGCAAATGACCTCGGCCTATGTCCCTTTGCTTATTTTCCCTTTTGAAAAGAAGGGGTGTTTTGTAGCTGAAATGGGAGGAAGAGGATGACACACAGCTTTGGATCTTCAGACTCTTATATGCACCTTTTATTAGAGACAGACGGATTGTAGACATTTCTGCAGGTTTGTTGAGTAAGATTTGTGCATCGTTGCAAAAGAAGTATTTAAATTGAATGGTATTTCCTCCTATTCTGATATATTATGTCCACTATTGAATTGTCATGCACATTTACATTAAGTTTATTCAAATACATTTAAAAACAGACAATAAAATGCACAATATTGTGATTTTAAAGTAGAGACTTCCCTCCATTTGAGCTCCATATGAGCATTGGACCATCGTGTTTCTTTCTGCTGCTGTCAGTCCTCAGGTGGTGCACTCACTGGAGTGTCATTGTTTCTCCAATAAGCTGCTGCAAACATGCCTAACCATGCCCTGAGATTGGTCTGAGAGCAGTTTTAGTGGGAGTAGAAGTACAGGCTGAGCACAGGCTGGAGAATGGACCGAAACGTCTGATAAACATGTTTGTGCCGTAAAGCTGTCAGTGCCTTGTCACCGCACAGGCAGGCAGAGAGAGAAAGAGCGACCTGCTCTCTTCTTACTGAATGATAGGATGACAGCCCTCATCTGATTGGATGGTACTCAACAAATACTCTTTATACAGTTATCAATAGCTCATAGAAGACATATTGGATGTGTTTGAACAGTTTCTCTGTACTATTCATCATCTTGGCTCTGAAAATGTGAGAAAACATTGGACAAGTGTCCTGGAACAAGGATTTTAATCCAATCATTTGTAGTAATAACATTCCCAGTCAGTGTGTGCATGTCTTGTGAACCCCTTACCTTAAAATCACAGCGATTAAGAGTTTCTAATATCGACTCAGCAGGAATTAGCCTGACAAACAATAACCGTGGCTTGAGCGCTCGACAGAGATTGGATACTTTACTCACAGAAGACAGGCAGCATTCATCCTGATGGTATAGTTGTTACCTTTACACTATTGTATAGATTTGGGTCTAATTGCTGTCTGACTGTGTTTTTCTGTGTGTCTGCAGTCCCCCCGGTGTTGTCGGTGTTCCAGCCGTCCTTCAATGCCACTGCTGACTACCAGGAATCGGTCACCTTCACCTGCATGACCTCCGGATCTCCTGACCCCCTGGTCACATGGCACAGGTACCTCCCACTCCTTTAAACTGACTGAGTACTATTGAGGGAAAACAGCAAGATGTTTAGGCTCTCAAAAGATGAAGAATTGTATTTATTTACCAAATGTTACCGTTTAAAACCCATTAGCTGCTATTGAGCGTACTACCTTCAAAGTCTGGAAGATTTCGGCCTCTTTCTGCAATGAAAAAAGCTGAATGAACTGAGGGGCCTAACTTAAACCGTGTAAAACAGCTTTAAAGACACACATTTAATACAGAACCTCTCAATTAATGCTCAAATAATACGAACAGATGTATTGGTCCTTATTTGTACCCATGCATGAGTTAATATCCCTGAGAAAAACAGCCTACATGTTAGATTTTTTGCAGTTCAGCTAGATATTAACGGAGGAGTTGATAGTCCGCCCTCGTACATTGCCCTAAGCAACCACAAAATGGTATCACATGCCGCACAGCACCGGCGTTCACATTTTGCACCTGAAGAGCATTTGACTCCCCGCTATCCACTCACCGCTCGACATTACAGTAATTAGCTTGCACCCACTCGGCAGGCAATCATGACAAGCTATTTGCACCGGAGCACCTATTGATAACACTCTGGCATTGCAGCGGAGTTCATACTATGATGTTTTGAATTCATCAAAGCTGTGTTTTTGTATGTTTTTGTCTGGTTTCTAAAGCAAAGTGGAGTGTTGTTTAATTATTCCAGGCACCTCTTGACTTCACTAGGGTGCAAAAAATCCACCTTTGCATGGATAAAAAAGGGAAGAACTGACTTTGACGAGAGACAGGGTTGACAAGAGACAGCTGACATTATCAGTGATGTGTGACCCGCCTCGGGCAGGTGTCACTAAGTTGTTTTTAGAGCTGTATTGAAATGAATAGAAATCAATGGCTGCCCTGAAGGAACTGTGGGGAAAAAAGCACACTTTAAAGGTGGAAAATAGCAGTAGGTAAGTTTGTTAGCAGTGAAGGTTATCCATGACCTTAAAATATCAATATTCTTCCTCTCAAAGTTCAGCTCCAATAATAACGAAAGGGAGGGAGAAACACTTAAATACATATGGCTCTGAATTGCACATAATGACACACAACCACCTGTAAGTGGGGAGTCTCAAACACCCACACACTCTTACAGTCTTGGCAATTGTACGCTTTTATTTCGGCCTTTAACGACCATTATTATTCGTGGTCTTAATGCAGATGGAGAAGTTAATTGCGCTTTAGCTGAAAAAGTTGGAAGTGTGACTGCGGATTTAAACCAGACGACGGGAAAGTAGTTCTTCTGTAGTGGCAGATGTCCAGAATGTCAAAGTAAAGGCCCAAAAATGTAATTATGCAACCTGTAAATCAGCTATTTTTTGTTATTTCTACCCGCTTTTAACACAATTTCACATCCAGAATCCACAGTTTCACTTCATTCAGTAAACCGTTGCTGCTAAATAACTCACTTTTTCCATTGATATAGCATTACATCATCAATGCTACACATACAGCAGGTTATTTTTGCCTCACGTGTTGCAGGCGTCAGATGTGCATCAAGCAGGAATTGTCACCGCTCTTACAGAGAGGTCACATGTTCCAACATCCCACCCTGCACACGGTGAAACAGATACAGTAGTTAGGCTGCTGAATGCATCAGTCCTGCATGTTATGGGACATAGCCTCCAAGAATGATACCCGCAGTAATGAGAACTGAAGTCTCTCGTGTAGAAGGTTGAAAGAGAAGTCGATCATAGCGGGGGGAAAGAAGAAAAAAAAAACAGGCACATGCATCACTTTGCGAAGTACAAACAAAATTTGAAGACAGCGCACAGCTGGGAACGACCTCGACTCGGTGCGTCTCATTCATCTTGCTCTCTGGTTCCCAGCAGCAGAAGCATGTGTACTCCAGGGTGTGTGTGTGTGTGTGTGTTACCTTGTCTTTCAGCCACACAGCAAATCAGGGGGAAATGTGATTTTAATGATTAAACAGCATGCATAATATAGAGCGGCAAATTTCACAGCGACGACGGGTTGAGAGGTGACGTATTGATTCATTTGCTCTTTCGTAATTAGACTTTCCATGTGGCATTTTTCCCCCCTGGATAATCATTACACTCTGGAATCATCATAACTATTTTGGACCTGGAGAAACCACGTGAAAAAACATGTTTTATTTGAATAATAAGGATTTTTGATGTGTTATATGGGGTTTTTAGTGCATGTAAATGGTCTGCAAAGGCTAAAATCCTAAAGTCATGCTGAGACCATTAATGAGTCCAATCGTGTCACAATCGAGCCACTAAACCTGGAAACTAGCATATTACGTCCTCTTTAATGCAGTCACAGTCGAGGGAAGGCTTGCCAATCTCCTCCCTTTCACCGTAAGTCCACACAGATCTGAAAGTGCAGCGTCCGCCGCCTGTCAAACATCTCTTCGTGTTCTCCTTCATTTCCCAGGTCAGCGAGTCCCCGCGACACTACAGAATTAAAATGCTCACATCACAACAAAAGAATCCGGCCTAGGCGTAAACAACAATCACAACCCAATTTACTTTCGCTTTTGATGTCACCCTCCTCGCCGTCCCAGCGTCCTCCAGCCTCCCAGTTGCATTTCCTGTCTCTCTGTGCATCATGGGTAATGGACTACCTGTCAGCAGTCAGTCAGCATAATGACATTCACTGTCCGCTCAGAAGATGAGGCCTCTCTTCATTTCCTCTTCGGCTCGCCAGAGTTATTATTACTTGGCTTTGGTGTTTCCTCCGTCGACTTTCAATTATCCTCCCTCTCGCTTCTCCTGCAGTGCATGAAGCTGCGGCCAACTGCGTTTGGGTCGAGAAATCCCCCAAATAATAATATTGTTTTTTGTTTTCCTAGGACTATACCGTCTGAGACCATATAGAGAATTTATTTAGAGGCATGCATTATTCCAAGCGCTGTGCTTCCATGCCTTTTGAATTCGATTTGCACAGAAGCTTATGAGGTTAAAAGCAGGGTGCCAGTTTCAGATTGAGGGCATTATGATTCATATTGAATAAAAAGGTAATGTTTTCATACCTGTGCTCCATTCCTCGGGGTTAAAACAGCACCTGATTATTACTGATTTCATTGTAAGCTGCAGCTTCTTTCGTCCAGATCCATAATGATTTATTTGTAAGTATCTTCCCAATGCATGCTCTCATCCAGCTAGACACACACACACATACACACACACACACACACACACACTTGGGAGCCGGCCAGTACAAACACCACTGGCCATCGAAGCAGCTGGAGGTTAAGTGCCTTGCTCAAGGACGCACAGATTGTAGATGTTAGAGGAAAGCATTACTTATTCAGCTGGATTTCTGAGCTGATTTCTGCAGCCACAACAGAGGTACTGCATCTCTGAGCTGCTGAATATCAACTCTGTGTTTCCACTGCCTCAAACTCAGACTTATTTTTGTAACCCCTAAAGGGTCTTTCATTTGTGCTTCTTCTTTGTGCAACATTAGCATCCTTTCTGACCTTTATTTTGTCCATATAAATGAAAGATTATTTTGGCTCTTTCTGCGGCCATAAGACTGAGCCAAAACAGTCCAGTGGAGGCTTTCGATGCAGTGTAGGAGAGAAACACAGGGATTTTAGCCTTTGCAGACCATATACATGCACAAAAAATACAACTAAAGTAAAGGCAAAACCCCAAAGCACCAAAGGACCTTACCTAGCTACATCTGAACCACCCGAGCTGATTAAAAACCTGCATGCAGATGGTGTGAAAAGCCCCATTTGTCTACATCTGTATGAGAAATAACTTGTTGATCCCTTAACCTTAAAGATTACATGGCTGGTTAAGTGAACTGGGGGGGGGGGGGGGGGCTGCAGACCTACTTCTCACCATTATGCTTCAGCTATGAAGCTTACAGTAAATATAGACACGGATCAATTTAGCTGTGTTTTTCCTGACTAATTTCCCAACAGAGTGCAATAAGAGAAAGACATTAAGTCAGCACTGTGTTCCACAACACACCCGAGTCATTTAGCGGGCAAAGTACACAACAACACAACCAGACCCAAAACACCTACTGGGAACAGGAGCATGCTGTCTTCCTGCAGAGTCTAAGAAGTGTGAAGAATACTGATGCCATGCTACGAATGTTTCACTGAAGTATAGTTATTTCAATTATGGTGTGATATGTCTCTCCGAAAAGCCGTTGTTTTGTCACAAACTGAAAGGGTTTCTATAAGAAAGTGCTGTCATGTTTACGTGCTGTAGATAGAAATAGCTTCTGTCTGCACTTAGCCTCTCTTTTATGGGATCAGTTGACACCCAAAGTGCTGAGATTATACATCTGTAGCATCGAGACGGTGTGAGTTATGAGCGAGTCACTGACAGGTGTGAGCAGGGTGCTATACTTTCCCCCCCTGTCGCTCACATGTTTCTGCTCTTTGTCTGTGCAGGAAAGGGCAGCAGCTGGAGCCGTCAGAGCAGTACATTATCGCCAGGCTGGAAGGCGGGCGGAGCATGTTGACCATCCGCAACATCCGACAGGGCGACGGGGGCAGCTACACCTGCAGGGCCACCAACAAGGCGGGCTCTCAGGAACGGGAGATCTTCCTCAAAGTGTTCGGTAAGGATCTTAGTACTGCACTGGACGAGAAAGCTGGGAGCAATGGCTTTAGTGGTTGCTAGAGCCAAGTGTAAATTTCGTTTGATGCTCTCTTTTGCAGCAGGCAATCCTCAAATTAAATGCAGAGTAATCTGAGGTTCTCTTGCATGCTGTCTTCATCGTAGAGTAAAGTCAAATGTCTCTTGCCTTGTTCCTTGTTGTGTAAGTAGAGCTGCTGTGATGCATCACAGAAGGGTTGTTTCATATCGTAGCTGAAGTTTACAAATTACTGACCATTTCCTCAGCTTGCAAATGTAGAATTTATGTTTCCAGGACAGAAGTTCACCTAAATGTATAAAAGGCAAACAAGAGCTCACTTACGTCTTCAAGTTAGGCCATAAAATGAGTTTCATAAGTGCATCCATCAAGCATCTCTTCCTAGAAATAACTCCCTCTTCCTCTCGTTCATCTAAAGACCCCGGTTCACAGGGGACTATTTCTTCTGTAGAAAAGTAGTTCCAAATTACATTCAGAAAGATATCTCAAAATATGCATGAGTAAAACTGAATGCATGGATAAATATCTTTCAAGAAAAGTGCAGTAGACACATTGATGTGTTTGCTAGTCGTGTATTCCCCCTGTGTCCTTCACTTGCTTCAACCATGAAGAATAGCCTGTAGATTCCAAAACAGACAGAGGGACAAACGGAGCAGAAAATATAACGTCCTTTGTGGAGGTAATAACACAAATGCTTCCTGTCATTAAAGAAGTTTGTTTTCATTTTGCATTAGCTGTCAGAGTGTGCTCCACCAAAGCTTTTAAGTGTAATGGCTCTGCCCACGACGGTGAGCAGTGTTTTATGTTGATCCATAAAGCTTTGTTGTATGGACCTCCACAAATTCCATTTCATACAAAAACAGGTTGTTTTTTTTAAATGTCCAAATGGCCCTCAGCCCACGACAACAACAACTGCATCAATATGAGATATCTCTGCCCAGAAAAAATATTTCATTCACAGCTTTCATCCGCTGCACTCCTCCTAATAAAAAAATTCAATTTATACTTTCATAAAACCTGCCGGCTATTTCCTCCCAGATCACTCCTCGGATAGCAGCTCATGGAAATGTATGGAGATTTTTGCGTCATCAACATCCTTTGGAGATGAGAGAAGCGCTTGTTCTTCAAAATGCACATTTAAATGGAGAAGTTAAAGGAGGGGCGGAGCGCGGCGCTTCACTCTGCTGCGGGGAAACACAGCTGTAAGTTAGTTTTATTAGCCTTGACAGCCGAGGTGGGAGTTGAGCGGGCGCATAAAAGTTACAGTAGGACGAGTGGTGTGTGTGTGCGCGCGCGTGTGTGTGTATGTGTCTCAGCCATGTTTCTACCAGCTTACATTTAATTTAAAGACTTTAATGCTGATTCAACTTCTATGATCACAGATATTCTATGCTATAAATGTCTCCCCTCTCATGTGTATTATTATGGCCTCAATATAGGTGACAAAACAAGCCAAGGCATTGAGAGTCTCAGCACAAAATGAAACGAGCAATGTGACAAAAGCGGGGATTTACAAAAAATGAAAATGTATTTCTGGAGTTCCCAGCTGCTCCACATTCACCGACACAGATGGGTTTTCGACATTTCACGGACCGTGTGTGGCAACAAACAAGCAATTAATTGTTATTCAGTCCTATTTCTCATGCACACACAGGGTGGAATATGCTCTGCTTTGTCGTCATAGGAGAAAATCCCCTTTTTATACCTTTTATAAATAGCATTTTATCTTAGCATTTTGTCCTTGTGGTTAACGTGGAACACACAGTACACTCTTAAGTGGAAAATGTGAGCAGACAAGACAGCAACAAGGAGTAAATTACATCCCTGTTTGTCTTCCCGCAATAAAGTGCACAGCATAAACGGATGACATCAATAATAGACCTTTTTCTGTTTAACCCTCAGAGAGTTAAAAGAGGCATCAGGGACGACAGCAGAGAATCTAGGCTGACATTTGCTTTGTGGATCAGCACCGCTCAAACAACAAATACAGTACACACACACTGTTGTTGCATCAGATACAGTTAATATAATATGTAGTTCTCTGATACCTGTCAGGTGGGATGAAAGCTTGTGTAAATATTGATATGAGGGGAAGAAATCGCTGTTCTGCTGCCTTTTTCTGCATTTATGGTGCATGAACAGCAAGAAATGTTGATTTGAGTGTCAGAAATAATCGCTTTCTGTCCGACAGTTTGTCAAAATGTACCAAACGTGTTTTACGAAATGTTTCCAGTGTCAAAAAGCAGTCATTATGTTATATTATGCCCTAACGTTGAAGTTGCAAGAGCACGATTAGCATTATTTTAAAGCATAAAGGAGTCAGGACTAAGCACATTTGCACGTTGAGTTAATACAATACCTAAAGTAAACATGATAAAGGGTGTAGGGGTAATACAATAAGTAAAATACTCTTGTTTTTTTAATAAGACTGGCTTAAAATGAAACTTCATTTACTGAAAACTAATAAACTCCCGCTCTCTCCGAACCTAGAAGGTGAAATTAATTCAGGATTTGTATCTGTGCACACAAATGCTGCTAGTTTTTTCCCATTTAGAGTGGAAGTGTTTTAGATAATGCCTTATTAATAATGTTCCCTGAAGAGTGGTCTTCGCACCGTGCTTGATAAATGAGACGTTTTCCATTTAATATTTGCATGATGATGAAGGGCATCTGGGGCAAAACGGCTGCAGATAAGGTGCTGATGTAGAACCGCTTCAGACCGCTCCCTGCAATGCTAAGAGTTGGCGGCTGGATCGGATTTGAATGTGCGTTTTTGTTGCATAATGGAGGAAAAGCGTCTTATTTCTACAACAAAAAGCCAGGTTTAATAGCTGTGGACGATCCTTTAAGTGCTCCTCATGTCTTCTTCTTCTTAACATGTAATTTTGTCTCATTACGAAGCTTTTTATTCCCACAAAATTCTACCATTCCATTGAGTTCAGTAGAGCCTCCTTCCTTTTGTCTGCACACAATTCACAATCAGCTCATCAAGACCGTCTCAATTAAGCTGATTGGTTTTATAAACAAGGGAAATCTGTGTGACTTGTTTCTGGAAAATAACAGACATCAGGACTCGTGTGTATTGTGTCCGCTTATTGTGTGTAAATAATCGAAAAAGACATCTAAAAATAGCTTTTATTTCATAGTTTGTAAGCTGATTACTTTCCATTGGTTAGGGATGCGTCTGTTCTGTTCTGGAACACTGATCCATCCTCAGAGAGCCGCTTGTAGGTAAAGTAATAAAATATGTGTGTGTGTGTGAGACCCAATGTTTTGACAAGCTCACCAAATCCCCGGAGAAGGCTTCTCCAGCCGGAGGTTGAAGCCATGTGAAATTGCCAACACTCCTCAGATCCCCCTGGGCGGTGTTAAAAGCCTCCAGCACAGTACTCACTACTTTCCATTCACTACTCTTTCCCTTTTGGATTGTATGCCATGCTACTTTGCAAGCACCCTGTTAAGGACTTATGTGCACTGTGTGTGTGTTGGAGGCAATCCATGATTCATGTGACATGCTCTTTGCCCTTGACATGCATGGGGGTTTCAGGGCTTGCTTGGAGCATCTTATCAGGAGGAGGCGAGCGTGGAGCACTTACCGAAAGCTATTCACGCCGCTCTGGATGAGGAAAACTTCCAGACAGAAACTCTTTATGTATTTAACACAACAGAAGGAGCTTTAAAACTTCAGCAGAGTCAGGTTTGTGTTGTCATCCAGGCCAGAGGGCGTGCTTCCCCGCTACGACAAAACTGCGGAGCTCCACTGCAGTGTATAAATGATCTTGGCCTGGACTGTCAGTACCAAAGTCATGCATCAGCTCTGTGTTTAAACCCCTGTGGCATAGCCTTCATTTCCCCTCCCTCATGAGTTACATCTTTGACAGTTTCTCTCCCGCTTTACTCACTCCCACCTTTCACTTTAATCTCGCTAATCTAATTTCTTTCTTCTCTTCCTCCTTCCCCCCTATGTTCTCCGGTGGCCCCGCAGTCCAGCCCCACATCACCCAGCTGAAGAACGTGACCGCCGTAGAGGGCAGCGCTGCCATGATCTCCTGCGTGGCGGAGGGCGAGCCGCTGCCCGACATCTCCTGGAAGAGAGCCAGCGACGGGCAGTCCTTCGTGGACGGAGACAAGGTAGCTATGCCAGGAAGTCCATCTGGGTCTGTGTGTATTCATGCACCATCATACAGCACTGAGGCTGTACGCTTGGGCTTCTGGGATATGTATTATGGTCTGTTAGTGTATACTACAGGTGGTTTACTCATGCATCTACCTCCTGTTTATTTTACCAGCATGCAAACTTTATTTGATTCATCCTGAAGGTCATATACATAATACGATGGTAGGGCTTTTGCATTGTATCTTTTGAATGTGCCATTTCTCTCTGTAGTGAAAACCAAATACCAACTTCAAATAACTCTAAAAAAGCAGCCCTGTTTTCGTCCGTTGTCAACAAGCTTCACTAATGAGCTTCTGATAAAACAAATGTGCCCTAAAGTCACTTCGACTCGCAGCGACTAGCGCTTAAAACGACCAAAAAAGGGTGTCACGCGTTCCAACGAAAACAATATAAGATGTTTTTGTTCTTATGGTAACCATTAAGATGTCACAGTGTTTATTTATGTAGGAAACACTGGACTGTTTGTGCTCATACCGGTCCAGTACTAAAAGAAAATAGCCGACATTACCAGGTAATTACTTGTATACGCGCTCATAAAAATAAAAGCAGGCATAATTATTCCCATCTGCCATACATGAAATGATGCAATTAGTCATTTATTGCTAGCAGTGCTGCACACGGGCTGTCAGAAAGCAGATGCCTTGATGTTTGTTTTCAGGAGTTTATGATTGATCCTTTCCTGAGTGTGGAGCTCACAATGTGCATTAGCTTCCCTATGCTAAAGCTGCAGTGTGCATGTACACTCACCTTGGTGCATGGATCTACAGTGAGTTTAAATCATCGCTGTGATTAACATCTCAAGGGAAATCAGAGCGCACATTTGTTTTGATTAACTCCCGGCACAAAGACGAGGAAGAACCTTGAAGTTTTTCAGGGCAAACGTTAACGCTTTCCATTTAAACTCTTGCTTTTCACCTACATTTGACTATACAACTTAAGAAATTGAAAAGACACTGAGACTCTGTTTGTCTCTCACTATCCATTATTCACTTGGCCCCGTGAGAGCAGCCTCACAAATCAGAAATTGAATGAGCTGCATCCGCATTTTGGCGGAAAAGTAATTATTCTTGAACGCCTCTGTGCCATCAATGTCAAAACCATATTCACTTCCATCGCAGCTTCCCTGACAAGGAGAAGCTTTTTGCACAAAAAACAAAGATGGCAGCCGTTCTTTCTGCCGGGGGAAAAAAGGTCATCGGCGAGATAAATGAACGTGTGCATTGGCTCGAATCGCTCGGCTTGATAAATCACGGCCGAAAATGAGAGTAAGTGCTTCTCTTCCCGCAGCAAATGCAATTATGGAAATGCGTAGTGCAAACCAACACACCTAAACGCACGCAAAGACAAACACGGCTGGAGCGGCGCGAAGCGTGATGGATGGCCGCAGTCATTTAGGTTTAAGGCAGGATGTTCCTCTCTCAATTTGCTCTCCAATCTGCATATCCAGTCGGCACACACTCCTCTTGTTGAGAGACATTAAGCTTCAGAGGGCTTAGTTTTACTCAGTGCATAATGCTGCCTCCAGTCCTCTCATTCTTTGCCGACTAACACCTCGACCCTGGGTAAGAGAACATAATGGGAGGCAGTTGCTGGAATTTAATTATGAGGCGAGGTAGGATCTGGGTCGTGAGGGTATTGTTTCGCCTACAGTAGGAGCAAGGTTAGCATAGTGCATTGTAGTCTCTGTTCATTCAGAGCGACTGACACACCCCCCCACCCATCGAGATTATTGTTTATTTTCTCCATTTGACACCTGGTCACAATGATTGCACACAGCATGGGAAATCCCTCTGATAATAGTCATGTTCAGCGCCGGGGTTTTGCTGTTACCTCGTTGGCCTCCAAGCCGTCATTAAATGTCATTTTGCTGTTTGGTGATACTGTAATCACCCCGCCGCATTCAACCCAAACTGTTTGAATTGAGCTCGACAGAATTAGCCTGACATTTGCAGCTTTAATATCTGAAAATATTCCAGCACTCCTGGCAGAAATAACACACATCTCCAGGATCCCGATCGAGAAATGGCATTCTAGATTCATCTTCCATCTTCCCGTGTTCACTGTACACACAAGTCTCACGGATCATATGTTTCCGCCCTCCTTTCGCCTACCTGCTTCCTTTCATCTCCTCCTCTACTTCCTCATTTATTCGCCTTTTATCTCCCTGTCACGTGTTTACAGAGTGTGTGAGTGTGTGTCCATGAGTGTGCCCGCAGTTGTGTTCACGTCTGGCTGCTCGCCGTGTCGTTTGACTGAGCTGCATATCAAACAGGCTGTGCTTTGGGGGGCTGAGTTTGTCTCTAGACAGACCCTGTCAGTCGGTAGAAGAACGGGGGGGTTAGCGAGTAATTTCCTGACTCAGAAGCTCCATCCTGGAAGATATCCTCCCGCTGTCCTCCTCCTCTCCGGCACATTCCTATTCAACACACACTCTCCCAATCCTATTGACCTCAGCCAAACAAGCAGAGTGTGCAGCGGCAGCACAAAGACACCAGAACCGAGCCTCTGAAAAGCTGCTTCACCTCATCGGTTGATAGTACGGCGATGATAAGAGCACAGATAAGCCATTCTGAAACAGGATAATGCCGCAGCAGACTACAAGCGACAACATAAAGGAGGCTGCGATTCAGAAGAGGGGCTTAGACTCATAATGAGGATTAGCAGAGGCAGGGAGGGCATTAGAAGAGGGCTGGATGTGCATTGATTTACCGGGGAATCTATAGCAGAGGTGTACAAACTAACACTCACTTTTATTAATGTGCATACATACACAAGCATATATGAGCACATACACAATGCTCTGGGGGTTCAAGTCAAAAGAAGAGCAATATTTTCACTTCTTTGCAGGAAGAGCGGATCCTCACAGAGAGACTAAGACACTAATAAGATAGCATGGTAATGAGTGAGCTTTAGAGGTGCAGCTAGAGCTGTTTCCTGTCTTTGTGCTAAGCTAAGCTAAGCTACCTGGATCCTGCAGCAAATGTAGCATCATACATAATTACGGAGGTGATGGTACAGATCTACTGCAGCACCATGTAGCTTTTCCTGTATCCTGTATATTCAGGATAGTGCATACAAAAAATCAGCTGCTTATACAGAACGAATCCCAATGCATTGTGGGATATTGCTGTCTTATATAGGCTTACTTGGAGCCTGATTTGATTCCCATGCTTTGCTTTTTTTTAGTTCTTGTTCCTTTATTAGGCACAAGTCATTTGAGTGCAATCCTACATCTACTCCCTGGCCTCGAGCTAAATAACTTGTCTTCTATTTTTGCACTTTTAAAGCTGTTAAATTAAGTGGATTTAATTGACTATTAGAGAGCAGCAATGTGGGGGAAAGCAAGCATCAAGAAGTCCTGATTATGATACACAATTGTAGGAATATCTCTGTTGTATAGCCAACAAGCGTATGTCCCCTCCTCAGGTGAATTCATGCTGCTGTACAGATAACAGCAGCAGATCCATTACAGCAGTTCTATTCCAATCATGATATGTTGCTTCTTGCACTGATATCCATATTTCCTTTTGCTCAAAAAGGCTTCAATAGCCCAGGATAGATTGCCACCCTAATGCATGCCATGTGCCGTTTGGTCGGTACTTACATAGAAGATACCCCACGGCACTCTCCGACTCTATGAATAATAAGAAGAACTCAACTCAAACTGTGTTTCCTATTCATGGCGGTGACTCGTCTCCGGCAGAAAAGGGGGAAGTCAAAGCAACTACAATACACATTTATGATGAGGGGGACACACTGAAGCAGGATTTAGATTGTTTTGGGGATGCAAACACTACTCTGCATGAAGAGAAAAGGATGTATATTTATAAACGGTTCATAAGAACAGAATTGTAATATATAAAGGCATTGTTTGAAAGTGTTTTTCCCAGTGTATCTGTGCTGACTTGCAATCAAAATAGAAACCCAGCTGCTACTATGAATGCAGCGAGGGCAGGACCTCTGGAAAGTAGTTTCTCGGGGGGTGACGGGGGTTATCTGTGAGGTAGCAGTCTGTATAGGGTCTGGAGCCAGGATGCTCCCGGGCTGTTTTTTCTCATTACGAGAGAATGTCGATTACTGGAGTGATAGCCTCGTCTGCAGTAATTGACCCGTGGCTTCACAGTGATACCATCTGTCTTCATACAGACGTAATGACCTTGTAATAAATCGGCAGTTTATTGCATTAACCCCCTCTCTGTGTGAGGAGTGACAATGGCCTCCGAGGGGGGTCAGCGTGGATCAAGGGGCCAACATTCAGTCGCACAGAGTTGAGGAAGTTTCTGTGAATTACCCGGCAAAAGGGTCTGCTTTCATGCCTTCATAGGTGCAGCTCAAGGTGCTCAGCATGCAATAAAAAAATACAATAAAATATTAAAACCTATTAAATAAATAAATAGAACAACTAATAAAAAACAAATAAATAATGAGAATAAAAAAGATTGAAAGTGGATGTAGCAATTCAAAGTATTAAATGAATAAGTGTAAATAAAAATGTATAAATCTTATAAAATTAATAAATAAAACAATATGAAAATAAATAAATAATAGAAATTAAAATACCAACTAAAAGTGGATGCAAGGACCTGCAAGTACAGCCGTCACAAATTGCCTTATTATACATATGCGCTATAATCTTTATGTTCAGTTCCCCAGGTCTCTCTGATTAGCTGCTCTCTTTCAACCGACAAATGCTGTGTTTAGGGTGATTTGTATCAGAATTTCAGAGCTCAAACCACTTATTAAGGGCAATAACTGTGTGGAAATTATAGGGATGTGAATGCCAATTCCCCATCACCCAAGCATCTCTATAAATGAACCTCAGAGCTGCAATTTCCCACCTTTTCTTGCTCGCTGCCTCAAAGGCAAAGATTTCTCCTCATGCAGTGGTGAAGAACTTTTAAATACATTGTTTTTGTGTGTGTGTGTGTGTGTGTGTGTGTGTGTGTGTGTGTGTGTGTGTGTGTGTGTGTGTGTGTGTGTGTGTGTGTGTGTGTGTGTGTGTGTGTGTGTGTGTGTGTGTGTGTGTGTGTGTGTGTGTGTGTGTGCAGAGTCAGGACGGACGCTTTGAAGTCCGCGGACGTCACGGGAAGTCAGTGTTGACCATCAGCGGCGTGAGGCTCACGGATCTGGGTCGGTTTGACTGCGAAGCGCTGAGCCGGATTGGAGGCCATGAGAAGAGCATGTTCCTGGATATCGAGTGTGAGTATTGATTGTCCTGATCACACACACACACACACACACACACACACACACACACACACACACACACAGTTGTTACTACTGTCCTAAGTGAACTGAAAACACCTGTGCACGTCCAAACTACATAAAAATTTAATACAAATCTCATGTTTGCTTTCTGAAAAACGCTGATGAATGCATCTGGGCGGCGGTGGCTCAGGGGGAGAATGAGCATCTACCAATCAGAGGGTCAGGGGTTCGATCCCCAGCTCCTCAAGTCAAGATGTCGATGTGTCCTTGGGCAAGAATTGGATAAGACTTTCAGTTTAATGAAATATATTTGTAATTTCTTGGGTAATAATATGACTGCATTTATGATTTTCGGAATAATGACTTATCAAGATATAAAAACCTCCACAAATTCCACAATTGTCTCCATCAAAAGAACATTTCCAAGTTCATTTAGATGTCAGCGGTTGCAAGACATGCATCATTGTCTGTGTTCTAAATGACTAAGACAATGAGGCCCTGTTGACCAGCACCTCCTCCACATCTTCCATTAGTGCGATCAGATCCTTAATGTGGAAATGAAACACACATTAAAGGCTAACACGTGCAGCCTGCAGAGTGCAAAAGTTCAACTCAGTCATAATAACTCTGTCTCGCTCTGTGGTTGTTTTTCTCCCAGAAGTTCATTATATTCTAATAAAGAAACTCACACACACACAGCCTTCAGAAGGGTTAATTAGTGAGAGGATATCATGCGTCGTCGCCGTTGGTTTTCCCCCGCTGACAGATCCCCTGGTTCCCCCTGATAGCACCCATTCCTCTATGCTGGTTGTTTGGGGGGTTATTCGGGGCGGGCTATCCCCTGCCTAATGAGCTCTGAAGCAAATATCTCCATTTTGGCCTCGGAATTATTACGTTCATTATGAGAGCCGATGGAAAGTGCTTTTTCTTTTCGGGGTAGCAGCACTTACACCTTGAAGCTCAGAGGAACTACACAGACAGAGGGCGAACAAACACATATACTCAGAGAGACAGAGGATGCATCTCTGCTGTCATGTGGAAACCAATTTTCTCCTCATCTGACTGGGGTGACTTTCGGGGGGTTTCTGTGTTAAGCATAGTTTTTTTGAAGAGTTGACATTTTGGTTTTACATATTCACGGATATCCTTACATGCATCCGTGAAGTAGAGCCGCTGTGAGCTGACTCCCGCTCTGCAGGGAGAGTGTGTCGGAGGCTGAGCCACCAAACTAATGAACTCATTTACTAAGTCACTGCCGGCTGTGGGGGGAGAACGGCTGTGACAGAGAGCCAGGCATCAATCTCTTTAATGGAATCCTGCAAGCGAGCATAAAACACCCATAATGCCTCTCTGACTGGGCCGCAGAGAATCCACAGTCGTCCATTACTGCCCTTCATATTCACCGGGGCAAATGAGCTTCTGTTTGCATCCTTTATTTTTATTTTCGGGGAGATGATTGTTACGGAGGTAACCCCCCTCCGACGTGCAATGGCTTCAATTAAGTTGTTCTTTTTAACATTGCACAGGCAGTTTTTAGAAGGGTTAATGAAATGCGTCTCTGTGCGGGTTAAGCCTCAGCAAGCCGTTTTATGTCTTTGATCATGCTTCACCTTTGATTCGAGGGTTTAATTGGCTGCCGCCTAATTCCCCCACACACCAGCGATTACTTTTAAAAGCACAGTCTTATTTTAAAAGCACAACAAGCTGCCACAGAAACGAGGCAAGAGTGTGAGATGAAAGCCTTGTTTGTTGTTTGACAGATATACCAAAGTTCCTGACCAACCACACCATCTTTTACTCGTGGGAGGGGAACCCGGTGAACATCAGCTGCGACGTGATGTCCAACCCGCCGGCCACCATGCTGTGGAGGAGAGAGCGCTTCACCATCTCTGCAGAGGGCACGGCCAACACCAGGGTGCACAGTGGGGCGGGCAAGTCTGTGCTGGAGGTGGGTACAAGTGCACTACTTTTTTGCAGGGCAGAAGCAAAATAGATCTGTTATAAATATCATATTTTCCCCTTCCAGGTGACTCCTATGTCCGACAGGGACTTTGGCCGCTACAACTGCACAGCCAGGAACAACATCGGGGTCCGATACCAGGAGTTCATCCTGGCCCAGGCAGGTGAGTGTGCAGGCCCTTTACCTGATGTATTAGTAAGGTGTGTGATCCCCGACCCCCCCGAACACTCTCACAGTGCTCAAGGACTTTGTAACTCTACCTCTCCACTAATGGCAATAGCTTTATTTGAAATTCTCAGGAAGATAAATACCTCTACAGCTCCCGACCCCCCTATTCAGCCCGGTCCTAATCTCAAATAGAGCCAGCTGATTTACCATACCCCTCGCTATTTACTGAAGTACCCCCTAATTTACGGTGGAGTAGGCTAATACACAACAGTGCCGTCCAATTATCCTTAGTGCAGATTAAACTGCTCGGGCTAAGGAGAAAAGAAGTGAGCAAAAAGCTGACCTAACATGTATTCCTGCAGGGAACAATGTAGCAGTTGTTCTCACACACACACACACACACACACATACACACACACACACACAAACACACAAACACACACGCATACACACACACACACACTCAGCTGCAGTGACTCACTTCTTTGCACACGGCCTCCAAAATGGACCTTGAGTACAAACCGCTAGACATATCTTTCTGTGAATATTGCCTTCAGGCTTTGGTTTTCAGTGGAATATGCATGCAGGTTTGATGTAGGAGATGTAATAGGTATGGACAGTGAGCTTTTAGATTGAAGGTGCATGTATAGTTACTACCGTGAGATGCATATGGATAGTTTGAAATCACTCTGAAAGCTGGGACGCATATCTTTAGCTATGTGCAATTAAAGCTTGCAATGCGTTGATGTCCTCACTAGCTGCTCCTGTAGGGAACATTCAAGCATGCAAACAGTGTTGATTCCTCCTCCTCCAGATGTCCCATCGAATCCCTACTCGGTGCGTCTCTCCGCTGTCTCCCAGCGCCTCGCCACCGTCACCTTCATGAAGCCCGACTCGCACGGCGGCGTTCCCATCAGCTACTACCTGGTCCAGTACAAGGAGGTGGGCTCGCAGGAGTGGAGGGACGTCAAGTCGCACAGCATCCAGAGTGAGTGGGAAATATATATTATTGTAATCACCTTTTTGGGTAGTAAATGTTTAGTGGGCCTCATTATGCACCGCATGTTGTTATTGTGCATGCTCAGCTCCTTTCATGGAAGAAGCTCATTTCCTTTATGTTTGTTAACACAGTGTACATGAGGGGGGGGGTTAGAGACGTGATCAGTACAAGTGATAAAAAAATGTAATCACACACTTTATTGCCCATCGGATGAAAAAAAAGGACACTGTAAACCGTGTCAGAAAGATTGTGAAAGCACATTTACTCAAGAACTAGGAACAAGTACACATTTACGGTACTTTATGTACTTTATACCTCTACTCCACTTCAGTTTGGAAACAAGTATTTTACTTTTTATATTTGTTAGACAACATACGTTTGTATAAATCGATTTATGAATGATGAAGTGCTTACATTAACTCCACGTTTACCAGCTGCAAAAGTAATATGATTCACACAAAATCAAGCAATAAAATACACATTATTCCCAAAAGTCTACTTTTATTTTGTGAACTTCAGGTATATTTTTGATGCCAATACTTTTGTATGTTAAAATAATTGAATGCAGGACTTTAACTTGTGACAGAGAACTTCTAAACTGTGCTTTTACTAGTTATAGTTAGGGTAAACATATCCATAAATGTCCATAAAAACCTTATTTTAAAACCGATTAAAGCGTCTGATTTCCCAAATGTTCTGGATTTTATCTCAAAAAGACATCTCATTTACACACAGAATAGATTTCCTAGTGGTGGCACTGGTCATGACTGGTGAACTTCTGCAAAAAGTAAAATATTGTGACATTTAAATCAATTGAAACTAAACTGAACACACTTTACTTGAGTGATTCAATCTCAAACAATCTTTCTTAATTGATGTTTTAATCTTTAAAGCCTTCATTTATTATATTCAATCATCCCGTTCTACAACGACACATAGAAATGTAGATAAGTCAATTTGTCACACAGTTTGAAAAGTTAGATTAAATTCAAACTTTTCCCAGCATTTTCTGTTTGGATACCAGCAGCTGTATCACATGATCTGCCATGCGCTCCTCTAAAGCCTCGGCCTGAGACGATGTTGGGTTATTGACAAACCTGGGACACCTCGTGGGGAGGGATCCAGACCATGACCGAGCTAGAAAACACTCCTCCTCCTCCTCTTCCTCCTCTGATGCTTTACCAATTGATTTCTGAGCCTGTACACTGTGAGGTGAAGGACGGACAACCTGAAGGGTGTCTCGCTAATATCCCTCATTTTAGACTCATTTACAATATGTAGATGCAGGGAGGGGAATACTGAAGAGGCCCTGTTATGCTTTACGGGGTTTTCCCTTTCCTGTAAGGTGTAATTAAGGGTTTTGGTGCATGTAAACGGTCTGCAAGGGTTAAAATCCCTACCTTTTTGAACATCAAAGCATCAAAACAAGACAAAAAACACTATTATGAACCTGAAAAGGAGCATAAATGAACTCTTAAGAAGACAAAAGGGAGGAAACATCAGGAGCAGAACTGGATAAATCAACTTCCTTTAGAACATTTCCGCTGATTATTCTGCATTATATAAATGAAATATTTAGACAGACTATTTACAAGAGGCATCCGATACCCACAGAAGCCAGTTCAGCAGAAGATCCTCACAATAAACCCTCCACTTTAATGAGACGCCTGGACTAATTTCATTTGAATGCTTTTCGTCCAAATTGAAATGTCTGTTTATAGCTGGCAAGTAACCCTAGCGCCGCCGCAAATTGCAGAATTTGTTATCAGTTCCCGGATTAAAGAACTGCAGAAGCACCTATTACTATTCAAGTATTTCATTTGTGCAGTCGGACAAAAAACAACAACTTTCCCTCAGGCTCATTAAAGCACCGCTGCCTCTCCGAACACTGAGGGGGATGGACTCAGAGGATCTGAATCTGAAATGTGGTTTTTTCTAATACTCAATCTGAGTTATAGTATGATCATCAATCAATTAACAGCCAGTCTAAACAGATGTTGAAGGTGGTGGGGAGGGGTCAGTCCAGTCTCATCGTCTACGAGGTCTCTCATATTCCCGTTTTTTAATTCACTGCCAATTAAAGGAGGCTATTAACGAGGTTTTTGAGACTGTAAACATGTCATATATTCACATACAAATAAGCTTCTCACATAGTATTTATTATGATTCTTTTACTGCTTTTACAAGTTGCATCTTTTATTATAAGGATTTTCCTTTGGGCAAAAACAGCCAATGGGAATCAAGCTTGACTTTATGATGGAGGTACGGAATAAATATGAGACCTTCATTGGAGTAATGGATCTGGTTAGTTTGACATTTAGCATAGCACAAGTATGAGGAGAAGTGCATCCTGGCTGTTTATTCCTGCTCTTCTCCTCCCTCTCTTAATTGAATGATCCGCACTTCCATCTGCATGATTGATGGCCCCCACATGTGTCCAGGTGTCATGACCTCTGCCCCTCTGTCCCCACAGCGACGGTGGTGCTGACGGGGCTGGAGCCCAACACCACGTACGAGGTTCGAGTGGCAGCTGTCAACGGGAAGGGTCAGGGCGAGTTCAGCCACACGGAGAGCTTCCAGACTTTACCTATCCGTAAGTCCACCGTCCATTTAACCCTGCACACACATCTTGTTCCCCGACACATCCTTCAAAATAAGAGCTTCTCAGCTCGTTAGCATGCAGCACAAAAGGGACTTTACCTGTCATTATAACTTCATCCATTACTTCAGTGACTTTATAGCAATTTATTGTTACTTATTGGCATATTCTAGCATTTGAATACATGTTGATATGATCTAACCCTTACACACAGCTACTTTCCTGACACATCCTTCAAAGTAAGAGCCTCTCAACTCATTAGCACCTGACACAAAAGTTGAAAAACAGATAAAACTTCTATAAAAAGTGCATTTTTATAAATATACGAAGATATTTGTGTCCTGATTTAATCAAATATTATAAGGATGCTGTGTGGGACAAAATACAAACGTGCATATTTAATATATTCAAAGCAGCGGCACCTCGGTGAAACTCCTATTTGCCGTCTAATGAAACTCTGACAAGCTTATATATGAAATAGTTACATCCCCTCATATTTCAGCGATATGAATCCCGATTATTGGAGCTTGGAAAAGATCCTGTCAAATGTGTGGCTGGATGTAAAACTGCTGCATTAAAAATTATATACTGCAGGGGGGGTTTTATGATAAGCATTTTATTTATCCTGGCAATCTGGTGCCGGAGGATTGCAGTAAATCTAGGCGAGGCCGTGGAGAAAGTATTTCCCACAGTTAATATAATTCAGCTACCCAGAATGAATGTTGGAAAGAATACCCAATTAGCGAAATACAGTGAATAATAAGAACCTGCAGTCAACATTAGTTACAGCCAGGCAGGGGGAGCCGCCTCCTAATATGAATTTAATTCAGCTTTAAAGCTTCCCTCTGCTTGTACTGCATCCTTATCTCATATCTCACTGTGCCACCTGCTCTCCTTCTTGGGAATGCACACACACACACACACACACACACACACACACACACACACACACACACACACACACACACACACACACACACACACACACACACACACACACACACACACACATCTGAGCCTCCTCTTGGTGTTTCGTCCTCCAGGAGAGCCGAGTCCTCCAGCGGTGCACGGGCAGAGAGGTATGGGCAAGGCCTACAGGCTGGGGCTGGTCAAGCAGGACGACGGAGGGATGCCCATCGTGGAGTACATCGTCAAGTACAAGACTGTGAGTACTTTGGAGTATTTAAACACGGCTGCAAGCGTCAGGACTGGTCTCAGAATCCAGCTCTTTGAGTCGAAATACCTCCCAGACCAGGGTTATCCTGCATATCCAGGCTTTGGGATTACTAGCTTGTCCTCCCTGTGTCCTAGCACTTTTAGTGTGTCACTTGTCTTCATTTGATATAATGATACCCCTGTTTTCAGGTTTTATTTGTGGTATGCTCAGTCGATGCTTCCTTCAAGGACTGCTGCTTTGCTGATGGACTTGTTGTCCTTATGATCATCTCTGTTATTGTTCCTCACAAAAAGAGGACCGTAGCGACAGGATGTGACACTGTGATTGTGTGTGTGACTCACTAGCTCCACGGTTCCCGTCGCCGTCGATTGAGCTGAGTGCGTCGGTGGCAAAATGAATAATGTTCTGCTTGACGATCTCACTTTCTCTATCCTTGTGTCACTTACAATTCATGTTTTTGAATAGAGCACACACACAGGCTCTCCAAATTCATTCATCCGTTTGAGTAGCTCGTGTGTGTGTGTGTGTGTGTGTGTGTGTGTGTGTGTGTGTGTGTGTGTGTGTGTGTGTGTGTGTGTGTGTGTGTGTGTGTGTGTGTGTGTGTGTGTGTGTGTGTGTGTGTGTGTGTGTGTGTGTGTGTGTGTGTGTGTGTGTGTAAAATGGCACAAAAAAAGCAGCTTAAACTCACAAGATAAGGCGAGCTGCTGAGAGGAGGCCAGGAAGCAGAATAGATGGCACTCGTACAAAAACCCTCCGCAGGACTAAGTGGATTTAGGCTTGTCCAAATCTCCTATCTCCCCAATGCTAATGTGTCCAAGCAGGCGTTTTCCCCCGTCTCGTTGAGGAAGTGACAGTGGTTTTAAAATAATTCTGCCGTCGATGAAAACACGCCGAGGAACAGAGGGTCAGGGAATCTCAGCGAGGCTTTTGAAGGCCGTTGCAGGAAGCCAGTGGCAGATGCTTCACACCCCAGTAATCATGCTGCCTTCACTGGCATCAGGAAGCGCTTCATAAAGGCTGGGAACAGATTACTCTCGAAACATGCACACACACACACACACACACACACACACATACTCACACACACACACACACACACACACACACACACACACACACACTCACACACACACACACACACACACACACACACACACACAGACACACACACACACACACACACACACACACACACCCATCATAGTCACTTGACAATCCAGGCAAATGTTAAATACATTCACAGCCCAGGACCTTGACATCTTGCACACTCTGTCCTCCAACATCGGGAGGACGGAGGTGCCAAGGAGGCAGGAAGTGTAAGTACACTTGGCACAGCTCTTGGCTAGGGTTTTTTAATCCTTTGTTTAAAATCGACAAAGACAGAGGAAGGGTGTAAGGAAGTGGGAAAGAGAAAAGGGCACAAAGGAGCCGAGAGATATCAGAGAAGCTTGTGTGAACTTGCAGAAAAAACACCTTTTATTTTTACCCTCTTCAAGTGTGGGTGTTTTCAAAACCACCAGTCAATTTTGAATTGCAGTTTCTCTCTGAAACACCACTGTTGTTTAAAGTCGTGCAACAACACTTTCCTCAGACTGAAATGAAAAGCATAGATTGAAGTTGGATTCAAGGGGTTCGAGGCATGCTTTTTACATTTCTCCTCCCCCTTTTTTCTTCCCCTCTCGCAGGATAAAGAGGAGCAGTGGATGACCAAGCTCGTCCCGGGAATGAACGACTTCGCCATGCTGCAGCCGCTGCAGTGGAACACGAGATACGAGGTGGAAATCACGGCGCGCAATGTCAAGGGCCTGTCGGAGCCCACCTTCTATCAGTTCTTCATGCCACAGAAACCTGACATTACAGGTAAAAACACGACAAAGAAAACCTTAATGTGTCTTTTCAATGTATCTCCTTTCTCTTTACCGATGCTTCTAGCAAACGCGTTTTGAAAGAGCATTTTCTAGACTGTGTTGTGTTTATCATACTGATGCAAAGAGGGATAGCATTGGTGATAACAAAAGCAGCAGAGCATGATGTAAACGTGGCGATAAAGCCGGCCTCGGTGGAGAAACTGCTGCCTTTGCCTCTCCTGCAAGGGATTTATATCTGTGTGAGTGAGTGGTGTTTCCTTGGAGAGAAAAAGTTGTTTTCTAGTAAAAAGCGGGAAATTTTCCTGCTTTGAAACATCACTGCAGCGTCTCTGAAAACCTCTCGTGGTCATTGCATTGTCACCATGCGTCTGCAGGAGGAGGTAAAGGTGCACAAAGCAACAACATCCAAAGATAGAAATAAAGAAAGCAGAGCTACAGAGGTCGAGCTGACTTTAATGTTACAGGGTCAAGTGCATCATTGATTTCCCATAATGCAACTCAACAGCCTCGGAGCACATCATGCAGTTACGTTTACTTTTTAACAGGCTAGGGTAGTACTGCTTATACAAGTTAATTGAACTTCATGGGTTGAAAGTCAGTGGAGATATTTGCAGGAATTAACACCTTTTTTAGAGTTTTATTCAGCTTTAAGGTTTATTTCCCAGGTTTAAGGGGGTTTATCCTGCAAAATGACCTCAATATATACAGGAAATACTGTTTGTTTCTCCCTCTTTAGACCTCCAAAACTTTTTCCCCCATTTTTTAACCTTTTTAACCTTGAAGATGAACAAATTATGAGAAAATAAGCCTTTAATCAGGACTCTCCTTGTTCATGTGTTCTCAGTGTTGACGTCGACATTAAGGATTCATTCACACCTGTTCAAATGGACCGCACAAATGGTGCAATCACACCTGGGTTCCCTTCAAAGTAACCCAACAGACCAGGAGTGAAAACACCTGCAGGCTGTTGTTTTTCTACCTCTTCTTCCTCTTTCTTCCTCGTGGTGTGCTTCTCCCGTGGTGCTGCTTTGCAATTCAGCTCCAGAACGATTCTGCTTTGCTAGTCGGGCTCGTTTCTCATTTTGCAAGACCAACACGCAGTTCCAGCTCCACACACAAGAGCACATCTCTCAGCTCTGGCTCCGTGTCGTCCTTATGCCGGGGTTATGATTCCCATGAGGAGCGTGTTGTTCTTGTTGAGTCTTGCTCCTTCCATGGAGAGCGTTGTGCTTAACGTAGCAGAAAAGAAATGTCTAGATGTGCAGGAAGCTTTTCATTTCCAAGTCCTGCAGGCTGTTTGGGCATGCGGTACACGTGAGCAGGAGCTTTGAAGTATGCATGCTACCCTGTTACACTTAAGCTGCAACACACTGTTAAGGACGTTCAGGTATTGTTGATATAGATGTGACTCTCCCCCCTGAAGCCCCTCACATATGTGGAGAAAGGAATCAAAGAGAGGCTGTTTCGGTGCGGCTCTGCTCTCCTCTCCGCCTGTTACCGTGTCCATTTGTGTTGTTTTGGATCGAGCAAGTGTTTGCCTGTGTCATTACGGCGCCAGCTAAATGGCCTGCGAGAGTGTGTGCTGCTTTTCAAACAGAAAGCCAGAGCAGGGGGGTAGCTTAAGGCAGGTCACTTCGATTGGCTGTCCTCTCTTGTTAGCGCACAGTGGTGCATGGTGGGAAAGAGCCCGAGAGAGACAGTGGGGATAAAACGATTTCCTCTTAATGTGTTTGTTTGAGGAAGAGTAACACAGCCCGGCTTTTCAGCTATGGGGTGGAGGTGGGGGGGGATGTTGGAGAATCATTCGTCTATTTGCTCAAACGTCTTTAACTTCTGGACTCTGAAACGACTCCTTTTCCAAACCAATTTACACTTGGTTAATGTTGAGCACATTTTCATTAAGAAAAGGGGTCAATATTATTATTATTTTTAAGCCAAAAAACATCCATTTATTCGTATAATCTCTGAAAAATTGTGGACAGAAGAAGGATTCTGCTCCTCTGAATGAAACTGGGTATTGAGGAAGACTTTTTCCTGCAAACTTTATCGTAGAAACATCTCAATGGTTCTCCTCCCACCATATAAAACATGCTCACTCTGTATAGGAGCCTTCGATCCCTCACAAACCAAATCCACTTCTGTCTTTGTGTAATGCATTGGGAGTGAATTCAATAGACACTTCTCTCCATCCTATTTGAGTTTGGCTGCACAACCTCCATTGATTGAAACACTGCCCTTGGTTCCTTTTCAATTTACCGTCTCCAAACCCTTTTTCTCGTCCGGATACATCTTTGCTTTTCACATTTTTAAATCCCTCTTTTTGCTTTGTGTCGTTTAAAAGCAGATTTCTTTTTTTCGCTCTCCAGGACAATGCTCTTGACTTTTTGTCTCGCGATTTATTCCCCAGCATTCACTCGACCTTTATTTTGACTCGGAAAGGTAAAAAGCTCATTTACAAGGTGTTGCCATGACATCATAATGGCCTGACAGGAGCGGACGCTACCATTAAGGAAGGTTGGCAACCTCCCTGATAGCTATTAAAACGAATGGCCATGACATAAAGCTATCATAGTGTAAGTCAAAGAAGCTAAGGAGCAATTCCCTCCCAGATTTGAGCCTTTGCAGACCATTTACATGCATCTAACACACTACAGGAAAGGGAAAACAGAGCAGAAGCATCTGAATGCGTCTCGATGCAGTGTGCTTGTGTTTGGCTTTGTTGGGTTTCCTTGGCTTCCACCTCTCCTTCCAGTCAAGCGTGCCATAAAACGCTTTGATTTAAACAGTCGTCATAGATTTAGTTTGAGGAACGTTGCACTAATCTCATCAAAGCGCCGGGATAAATAATCTGAAAGGGTTCGCTCCTCTCCTGTGAGCTGCAGTCGAACTTTTCCTGGAAGTGATGCAAGCTGTTTAAACGGGAAATGAGTACGTTTATAGCCGTCCATTACATTAATCAATTGGCTCATATATTTTCTAGTTGTTGTTCTTTACAGCGGTGTAATGAAAAATATGCACGACCGTAACTTCTGTTATTTAATCTGTTAATGCGATTTAAGATATATAGTCTTTTTACGAGAGAATGAATACATCTCATGGATTTTCCTGCAGGTTTTCTGAATAAATTACCTGTAAGCTTAGTGCATTTAGATCAAATAACCAACAGACACTTCCTCATATAGGTTCCGTCAGTCAAGTAAACAGTGTTTGACCTTCTTCAGAATAAATTTTATTTCCAATGAAAGGCTTTGAAAGCAGCAAAGAGGCATCTGTGGTGCTCATTAAAGCTGAAAATACTCACATTAAAGCTGAAAATATGGTCTAAAGATGACATCACTGTGACCTTTTTAATACAGGTGTTTGATTTATGTGAAATATACAATACAACCCTCATCTTACACCAGAGTAGAGGCTGCAGAAGTCGCACAACATCAGCGCTGATGTTTACACGTTTCCTCGCTCATTTATTTATTGAACAAAGCTTGTGTTTCCCGGGGAGCGTGTACTTAACATGTCATTGTCAACGTAGTAAATATTTTATCATAAGCGAGACGAGCAGGCGGCAGACTTCCTGCTGAGAGGCAAACAGAGCAGGTGCAGTTGTGCAACAAAGCGGGTTTTTTAAGGCCATTCTGGTGAATATTAAGCATAAAGAGCTGCAGTCCTTCTTATCCTTTTCAGAAGACCTGTTTCTGTTGACGCTAATTAATCTTCCACCTGAAAAATCCACCATACACTGATTAAAATCCCTCATTAATTGAGAGATAATTATTCGGAAATTGGTTTTTGTTTGTATTTGCGAAGGCTCTGAAAACATACCCGTGTTTTTCTGTACAAGATTTGATTGAATGAGGCAAAATGACGCCTTTTCTTTTAGTGGTGTGATGAGTAGTGCTCATTTTAATTGCTTGAGATTAATTGTAATTTTACATTTTCGAACCTGTAATATAATTAACTCCGTTTCCAAAAACTACCTCTTGTTAAATAATAATCCAAAATATAACTCCAGACTGGTCTTTATTCTCAGTTAGCAAACTAAATGAACATAAAAAATGGAGAAAAGGAAATAATGGAGATGGGTTTCCACTCCTGGAATGTTTCATCTATTGCTTTGGGTATTTTAAATCTGAAGTAGTTCAGCCACAAAAAACATGTCCTTGGTGCATGAACTGTGTAACAACTAACCCAGATACTGTCCCTTTTTCATAATTCAGCGTCCAACAAAGTGACTACTGCTCGAGTCAAAAAACACCTACATCAGGAATGAAGTTTGGTGACAAAGACCAGAAAGTTCTGATTCGATTTTGGGGGCTTTTTTGATCATTCTGACATTTAAAATGAGGGTCATTGCAGTTTGCTCTTCTATAAAAAATGACTTTAAACTTGAATTTCATCTCCAAAGATCAAGGTAGAGATGCTTTCATCACTCCTTTAATAACCTCAGACAGCAGCAATTACCCCAAAGTTCTTTTTGATTCATTTTTTTGACGCTGATTGTTAAGGCTGTGCATATTCCTCTAAGTTAGGAGTAATTTCCCGTGATTTCTCAGTCCCTCTTTGAGTGCACTTGAGTCACATCAAGGCCTCCTTCTTGCAAATGGACACAAGGACGGACGCATGCTCACCCTTCAAAGCAGGACTTAATGATTGTGTTTAACTCTCGCTCTCTGAGGGCCTCCTCAAGCAAACTTTCCCAAAGTCAGCACTTAAGAAGAACCCTCCCTCACATCCACAAATGATTATGTTTATCCCCCCCGCAGATTAGCTCCCTTCCCAATCAATGCAACCCGTCGGGTCGGCATTAATCGAGTGTCTTCCTCTCACATCCGATGGAGGGAAAGTCCATCTCTGCTCAGGCTTAATGAGTTTGTATTGTCACAGTGAGATGTATATGAATGGCTTCAGGTGCCACACACACACACACACACATCCTGCTAATGGGCCTATATATCAACAAGTAATCAGAGGAGTCAGTAAAAGGGTTAATAGAGCAGGGAAATAGGAATTAATGGCCACTGAGTTGGAGAGTTTGTATTAAAACAGGCAGGAAATGAGGTATTTCCTCGAGGGGTAGAGAAACACACTTTAATAAGGCATCCATGGAAGTTTCAATATAAAGGATAGCTTTAAATATGAGCACAATAGAGTTTCTTGCAACTTTATGAGGAACACTTGTCTTCACTTTAACACCTATTAGTCATTTCTCTTTCAATGAATCTTTTGTCTTTGCCTACAAGGCAAGACAGCAAACCCAACGTCTCTCTATTCATCACGGTGTGTTTTAGTTTTATATGTAGTAGATCTTCCTGTCTTTAGTCTCCCAGTGATTGTGTGATCACCTGTTGCCCTTGTGTGTCTGCTTGCCCCTTCAGCTGTGTGTTGTCTTGTGTTTGTAGAGTCATGTGCTGCTTGTTGGGTCGGTGTTTCCCCATGCATGCTCCTGTGTGTTTACCCCATGCATGCTCCTGTGTGTTTCCCCATGCATGCTCCTGTGTGTTTCCCCATGCATGCTCCTGTGTGTTTAACCCATGCATGCTCCTGTGTGTTTCCCCATGCATGCTCCTGTGTGTTTCCCCATGCATGCTCCTGTGTGTTTCCCCATGCATGCTCCTGTGTGTTTCCCCATGCATGCTCCTGTGTGTTTCCCCATGCATGCTCCTGCACCTCCTGGTTTTGTTCCCTGGTTTGCGGATTAAAGCTTGCTTGTTGTTCAAACTACTCTACCTCTTGTTTTGCTGTGTTCTTGCCTTACTACCAAACCCTGACTCTAATAGTGATTTAATAAACAGGGAAACACTCTACCATGCAGAGCACGTACTAAACTTATGTTTGCACATTGGAAAGCTGCAATAAAACATAATACTCATACATATATACTTTACACTCGGTTGCACCAGTAGAAAGCGTGTAGCAACACTGCAGCATTTCATATCCCGAGCTCATTTGCAATCTCCGTCCCAAGGTGGTCTCTCTAAAATACATAAAAGAAATTTACCTCATATCCTATCCACATGGAATAACACCAATTTCCACTTCCTTGCAGACTTAAATTGAGAATGCAACCTGCTTTTGATTTAATAAATAAACACAGAAGAGTATTCCTCTCCTAAGAACGGCTATATTATTTAATTTATGAGCTTTACAATGTGCAGAAATATGTTTAATACACCATTTTCTGCCGGATAGAGCAGACTAAGATACTGTTTACCTGTTTATTAAATCACTATTAGAGAGAACTCAACAGTCTTGCATGCATTTAAAGACAATAAGCCCACCTTATACACCCAAAAGGGTGTGTAAAGGGACTTTTCCAGCAAGCAAAGAGAGTAGGAAATGACCAGTACGATGGTATTTACATCCCCTGAGAAGCTTTACCCTTAACCCTGCTGCAATTTATCACAGTGACCTGAGGGTTATTACAGCAGGTGATCCTTCAGTACAGAAATGACCTCATTACTCTTGCATTATAAATCAGCTGTAGCACCTGCAGACATAGGTGTTGCATATCAGTGAATACTAGAAAATAAAACAGCAATATATCATCCTCTCTTCTCCTGTTGTCCTCATATCTAAATGTGGTTTTTCTGCCAGGTGTTCGAAGGCACCTTGGCTGCTACAGCTCCAACAGTTTGACTCGTGTCACACACCGCGTTGGCTGCGTTTCATTTCTGTTCATTTCATTTGATGTTAAGCCGCTTGGTGATCTGATCTGCTTGGAGAAGGAATGTGTCTTTATTTCTATTTTATGAGGGGGGAACATTTTTCAAACACTATAAATTGCTTTTCTTTTTCAATCCTTACAGCACATCTATTCACAAAGTAATAAAGCACTGGATGAAATGTTCTTGTACTTCAAAAACAGAAGCACATTGCATGATTCTGCACAAAAGGTTGACAAATGTTCTGCAGAAGATTCTATTCGGTGTTATGTTTACACGCTTTAATGTTCAAAAGGGCTCTTTATTTCTCTCATTCTGCCTGTGCTGCTTGATTAACCCTCTAAAACACATGGATTTTAGCCTTTGCAGACCATTTACATGCACCAAAACCTGTATAACACACTACAGGAAAGGGGAAACGAGTCCATAATGCATGCTGACATCAGTAATTGGTTTGCCAATATTGATATGTACCTTCAGCCTCTCTATCTTAATGTATGTCAGTATAACTCTGATCTTTTTGGAGTTATTTCTAAACTTTGGGAGGTAATGAGGAAGCCTAACAAGCGTGTAACGTATCAATCCAACCTCAAACTGTCAGGCTGCCGCTAAGCACTCTGGGTAATACTCCTTATCGGATGAGAGTCTGATGTTTATGGATTTCACTCTTTCAGCCTGAAGAGTTTTTGATATAAATCTGAACCCGGGCATTACTAAATACTTTGGACATTCCTCCAAGAGTTTCTGGGACATTTTCTATCCCTAAATCAGAAGATGTTTGTGTTTCTGTATCCTGATTTGGATTATTAACACTGCTCCATTATTTGCCATGTGGTAAATGTATTATACCAGACTATAAACCCCGCTTTGAACGCTTTCAGGGCTTTTATGAAAGGAAAGGATGTGGCATAGAGATTGGATTCTCTTTGTTTTTGTGTGAGAGCTTCAGGGGGGGAAGGTGTTGTTTACGCCTCTGAATGTGTGGCTTTAGCGGGCAAATTAACTCAGATAAACTTTCAGAAGGTGAGAGGAAAACAGTAGCCTGCAGTGGTTAGAAAATATTGATCTAGCCTTGCCTGTTTCAAATCCCACATCCCCGGATCCAGGAGTGTTTTAATTAGACTTGCTCTTGCCACGAGGTTCTCCCTGGCTCCGTCTGTCTTTGACTCGCTGCCAGTCTCCGCCGTCTCAGCGCTAAGTCAGGAACAAAGTCGCCGACATGAGAGTCATTCGGGGTTGTGACACGCGGTGACAACTTCCAGTGTCTGTGGGAAATGTGGCACACTGGATTTTGAAATGAAAACTGTGACGGTGAGCTTTAATTTGAGGATGTTTCAGGCACCATTGTTACATTTCAAATCCAATTTTCTGGATCAGGCAACGAAAAACAGCCAAAAAGAAGAGAAAATGTGTAGCTGTAAATATTCAGCCGCTGTCCAAATACTTAATGGATTAGAGTTGGGTGTAGATTATGATCTTAAAGGGGAAGTACACTGATTTTACACAGCCTGTGAAACACTTGTCTAGTTAACACTAATTAATACAGAAACACACAGACATAGGTTCATAAAATACCCGAGTTTAATGCATTTTTAGGAAAAGTTTGACCCTGTTTTTTTGGATCTTGATCCATCCTCACCTCTTATGCACATTTTTATGATTTTGTTGTATTATAACAGCATGAAAGCGCTTCACTAACACCTCTGAAGTATCCCAAAACCCCCTTAGATGCATCCTCTTATTCAGTGCAAGCCTTGATATGACAATTGGGTGTAATTTTTGATTAAAGCCATGTAATTCGTCCCTGTTTTGTTTGCACTTTTTGTCCTAAAATAAGTTGTTTTAGAGATAGATGAAGGGATTTCAACATGGTTTACAGTGATCAAAACAAGGGGTCAAACAAACACAAATGGATTAGCTACAACTAAGCTAAATGAAGCATACTTTATATATATAAGAGTATGCATGTCAGCTCACTGCCACACATTAGAGTCTTTTATTTCGGAGGTGCCAGACTTTATCACCCAACAGTCTCTGGGTGCTTCATATTAATGTCTGAACCTCCTTTTTAACTTGCAGGCCACATGAGAGTCTCCTTAAGTATGAGAGTGCATCCCCCCTTCACTCCTCCGTCGCTGATTGCTCCTGGCAGGCTGTGACCTCGGCTGTCACCACCGATCCTACAGTGGATGTTCAGTTTGTTTAACCCCAGGATCACTCGAGGGCACGGCTCTATTCAACCGTGCCCGCTGAGAGAGGCTGCCCAGCCTTCATTTACTCATTACTTTCAACTGAAAGAAGGCACTGCTGCTTGTTCCCGTCTGAGCAGTTTTAAAGCGCTGACCGCTCTCAGAGAAAGTATTTCAACTTTTAGCTGAACGTACTTGCTTCGCCTCCCACGTGAGTTAGCATGCACCCAGTGGACTGGCAGCTGAAGCATCAGTATGGCAATGCTGATGTTTGCTACCTTGAGCTTCAACTTAACGTCAAAATGCACTCTCACTTCAGCACCTGGAAGTGGAGAGGCAGAAGCAGGGGCCTGAGGGCAAATATACAGAAGAGAAAAAAGTAGTTTCTGGCCGAGAAAAGGAACGGTTTTGTCAAAACATTAAAGTTCTTAAACAGATAGGAAGCAGCAAAGCTTCTGGTAATACAAATAAAGCACCAAGTAAAGCCTCCTCCGCCTGTCTGAGAGCCTTGTACCTCTACTCTCACTCATTTATATAAGTCTCTGAAACTTTTATTCCATTGACTTCTTATTATAAAAGTCTGTAAGGCCCGGACGGATTTGTTTTGTGGGAGATTTGGAGGATTCGCTCTAATAATGGAGATCCTCTGCTGGGGGTTGCGTAGAGTCCAGGTGTTGTGGATTAGGACTTATCTAAGTGTTGGAAGCCCTCCAGCTGGCTGCGGAGGGATTTCATTGACCTTCGAGTGGTTGGAAAGTAACCACTGGGAAACTGGGAAACCACTTTTCAGGGTGAGAAAGCTCTAGTTTACTGGCCTGTACCTTAGAGTGTTATAAAGCCCGTGAGTCCTGACCCCGACCTCTGCATCTTCCTATATGAACCAGAATTGCTAACAGTGTTTTCCCTCTGCTGTGTGTGTGTGTGTGTGTGTGTGTGTGTGTGTGTGTGTGTGTGTGTGTGTGTGTGTGTGTGTGTGTGTGTGTGTGTGTGTGTGTGTGTGTGTGTGTGTGTGTGTGTGTGTGTGTGTGTGTGTGTCTTCGCTGCCTTAGCAGAATCCCTGTTCAGCGGCCTGGGGCTGAGCACGGTGGTGGGCCTGGGCCTGGGGGTGCTGCTGCTGCTCCTGGTGCTGGTGGACGTCAGCTGCTTCTTCCTGCGTCACTGCGGCCTGCTGATGTGCATCACGCGCACAATCTGCAGCAAAAAGACAGCCACCAGCGGCAAGGGCAAAGAGATGGAGGAGGGCAAAGCCGCCTACCTGTGAGTGTCCTCTCTCCTTTTTTCTTAAAGTAGATAATAGTTGATCTCTATTGTAACAGTGTTTGTCAGTCACCAGGTCATTCATGCTTGCAGAGGGAGCATCTGCTGTGGGTGTATCTGGATGCCTTTGGGTTGCAACTTGTTTTGCTGTTTAATTCTGTGTAAAAATGAACTGAAATGATTGATAAAAACAGAGTTAAGTGAAAAAAAGACCCCGAAATTGAGAAAAATCATGTACAGCTCAGAATCATCTTAAACATATTCACTGTGAATGAGAAAGGAGACTTATTTCTATCATTTACTGTAGGTACACCTTCAACAGCCGCCCAACCACCTTTTCAACCACAGTATGTCTCTGATTACGTCTTACTCACTTCCATCAGTGCTCTCATCCGTGTCTGTGCAGTGACTTCACCTGGTGTGCATGCGTACCTCATGACGTGCATGTGTAAAAAGTCTCAACCCTCTGTGCTCCCATGCCTCGTGTTTGTGTATGAATTATGCATGCAAACGCCTCTGCATGTAGACGATCACAGGCTTTACCTCTTGTCAGACAGCGTGCGATTTAAAAGCCCATGAAGTTTAAAGTATAATTCACATTTAGCGGCAGTGTTATTTCATGCAAGGGTGCGAGGCAGAACCACGTCTTGGTGAGATAGCACCCATACCAATGTGATTCATCGGCCTCAGCAGTGCCATTTCTGTGTTTAAATTGTCAGTGTGCCAGCCCGGTGTCTGGGATGCACAGGAGAAGAGGAGGAGGAGGAAGGGAGGGGATGACTTTTGCTGAGTCACTAAGCTCACTCTGACTGGACAACATGCAGAATGGGCCTCAGCTTTACATCACTGTTGCAGACAAACACACACAAGCATCTCCAGCATCTTTATTAGGGTTGATAATTTAGCACAGTTGCATCACAGATAATAAAAACTGAGTCTCAGACGTACAGTTCAGCGCTGCCTCGCATAAATTGAAGGAGATAGGTGCAAAATTGGTCGTCAAAGGGAAAGATAGCAAAGCTCTAAATCTTTTTACAACCTGCGTCTTATTGTCAGGTTTGTCCATCTTTCATTTGTTGTTTGGGTGCAGACTAGTGCTTCAAAATAGGGTTCAAAGGGCAGCAGGATGAAGAATATTACAGGGAATATGCCAGAAATATATAGTATTGCACTTCAGGAAAAATAAGGGACTACCACAAGATCAAATTGAACAAAAAAGGTCAAAAAACACTACATTTCCCACAATGCAATTTGATAGGTGCTTTTCTATGAAATGACGGATACAGTTGACTATATATGCACAATTCAGGTGGCAATCAAATAAAGTTATGGTTGTTTTGTGACTTGCATTTGCTTTCCTGTCTTCGTACCTCCGTTGCCACTCTCTGCAGCCTCTGAGAGATTGGTTTCCTAACCGCATAAACGAGACCCCAATTGTATAAAAATTGAATTCTTCTTTGAGCTAGTTTGGGGATAATGAAGTAATGCGGTGGCTGTCCATACATCCATAGCGCTCAGAGAATAATGAGATCAGCTGAAGATAATCAGACACTCCTCCTGAGTTTGCAAGATGTCGATATTCAGAGAAGTTGTAAAGACTAGCAGACCCTGCGCTGCAATATCAATGGTATTGATAAGAGGTGAAGAATTAGGAGGCTGATGAGTGGTGCAGGTGAGAGGCTGTTTGTGTTTGGAGGAGGTGAGCTGAGGAGGTGCAGCTCTGATCTTAAAGACAAAGGTTTCCGGGGTCACAGACGATCTTCTCCGTCTGTTTTCTCCCCTCGCTGTGATGTTGAAGCTCAGCAGGGAGCAAGTGCCCTCCCAGCAGCGCGGGGTTTAACTTTGAGGCCGGCCGAGGAGGATGGCGAGGCTGTCTTTCTATTATGAATCTGTGGAATTGTGCCAGGATCAGTCGGGGCAAGCTGGGCTTTTATAATTGCCTCGGGAGAAAGTTGAAAAGGTGTGAGGAGCGGCACTTCAAAAGTCCCTCTTCAGACACAGTTTCTGTGAGTCTGGAAGATCTTCACTGTGTGTCTTCAGTGGATGAAATGGCCTGAAATCCTTCACATTTTTGTGTAAGAAAAACCGAAATTACACCTTTGTAATATCGTTTTTACTTGAACGTCTTTGGTAGTTTTACAGTCTCTAATAAGGATCTTTTCCCAACTTCTTCCCAGATTATCTCCAGGCGTTTTTCCTTCACATCCTCTGCCAGTGATAGTCACAGTTTATCCCGCCCCAGCCTGTCATTCAGCGATCAGGGGTGAGATTTGCTCAGCCGTCTGGCCCTTCACACGCCTCCCAGACGGCACCTGAGGGAGACACACACAAGTTCCGACTTAAACACAGAAGGAAACTGTAATTATTTCACTAGTTCTGTTCTGATATTTAACACCGCTCTTATACAAATTCAAGCCAATTTTCTGTCCCTAAATCAAATAAATTCTGGGCATAAATTGATGATTTTCAGGCTGACGTCAGTGAACCGTTGTCTGTTTACCCACTGGTTAAAAAGTGAGACAGTCTTCACACTCTGATGGATCACAACAGGAAGTATAAAACAGAATGCCAGATTAAAGCTAAGGCTTCTGTATCCTGCAGCGTTTGGAAAAGATGAAAAACATCGAGAGCCAAACACTATGCTTTTATTTGATTTGTTTTATTTTGACACTCGTCCGTTTATACAGTGGTTCTGGATCACTTACTTTAGCCTAACCATGTTTTGGTTTGAAAGAAAACTCAGTGGGTAAACAGCGATTAGCCACAGACGCCGCAGGAATTGGACATTAAACAAGTTGCAGCCTCCAGAATGTCTCATATACATCTTGAACCTCTAGGAGATTGTGGCTATGACGTATCCTGTGGTATAAAGCTGTTTTCTTGATAATATCCATTAATTCGACTCATTTTTGTTCCTTTTACACGTCATATGACATTAATATGCTCTTGTCAAAGCAAAATAAGGACATGCAAGGATTATTATTTGGTAATTGGTTGTTGTGTTGCAGAAAATGAAGTGAAAGGCACCGTGATTTAATTAAAAGTGATGGATTGTAAGTGCTTTGGTCAGTCATCCATGATTAGATGCCCTACTGTGATCGCTGCTTTGTGCCACATTGCATTTTATTATGCAAGCGGGAGCAATTTTCCCCCTCATTGTCATGCTAGTGAATACAAACCTTGGATGGAGACACTCTTGCAAACTTTTTTAGGTGACAGGTTGTGTTGTTGACATACTTGAGGTTGAGATTGTGAAGCAGCTTGTTGAGGAGTCGTTTATTAAGAGTGATTTTGCAGTCTTAACTCGGAGCAAACAAAAAGCTCATTGTCTGGAAAAGATAAAAGGCTTTGGAGGGCGCACACCTGCCTTTGCTAATGTACTGTAAAAGAAAGCATCTCTTATTCGGCCTTGGAGAAGAGTCTGCACACACACTCATCCCACACAATCCTGCACAGGTTTTCTTAAGGTCAGGTAACACAGATCCCCGTGTGAACATCTCAATTCACAGCTCCCTCAGCAAGACTTCTTCCACTTCCAGTATTAGAAACCAAAGTGAAGATTAAGTGTAAACAAACACCACGGCAGCGTAGTGTTGTTCAGACCCCGGGCTTGCATGCATCCTCTGTGGATGGCCTTGTGCTTAATTACCGTTCTGCAGAGGGAGGAATAAGTTGCTCCTGTTGTGCTTTGGTGTCACTTTGAAGCAAACGCACATCTGCAATGCACACTCTGATATCTCCCGGGCCCAACATGAGATGCACACAGCTGCCGGCGCTGGCCTCACTATCAAAGAGGCCTCGTTGAGACCCTGTGGCATTTCAGTTTGTCCCAAACAGGGTTCTAAATGCACCTGCCCAGGGAGAGTGTGTGTGTGTGTGTGTGTGTGTGTGTGTGTGTGTGTGTGTGTGTGTGTGTGTGTGTGTGTGTGTGTGTGTGTGTGTGTGTGTGTGTGTGTGTGTGTGTGTGTGTGTGTGTGTGTGTGTGTGTGTGTGTGTGTGTGTGTGTGTGTGTGTGTGTTTAGACTTTGCACATTTATGATATTGTTAAAACCATACAAGCAAGGCAAGACCAGTTTTAGTAACCAAAGTCAGAGAGGCAGTCTGCTTGCTATCTTTGCAAGCAGACTGGGAATGAGCATCAGATAGGAGACAGTATCACTGGAGTGTGACCTGCATCATGCAGCAAACTGCCCGGACACAAATGTCGACTGGAGGAGAAGCTCACAGGAAAACAAATATTATTTTTATTGATCGTTGCGTTTCAAAGACGACGCTAGCATGTGGGGATTACAGTGGCCTTCATGCTCCATGGCTTCACATGCCTTAAAGTCCAAGGATCAATTATTATAGAGGTAGTTTATAAGTTGTAGGAGAGAGTGAGTGGTCTGCAGACGGGCAAATCCCATCCTGTACATGAGCAAAATAGGGCCCCTTTAACACACCAGAGGGGGAGGAAAGTGAGTGTGCTCAGGTTGCGTCAGCAGCTACTTCCCCGGTGTTTTTAATGACAAACTTTACATGTTGGATCAGTGAATGCATTGGTGGTTCCTTCCCATATGTTGAGGAAAAGCTCCCCATGTGAACATAAGTCCAATCTGGGTTTGCATGGAGCTAATGGCACATGAAATTGGCTCCACTGTGCAGGAACTCCAACACCCACCAATCAACCAAAGGGGAGCCCCCTCTGGCCCGCTACGATTTTTGGGCTTATTAGATAGAGGGGCACGCGGGGCTGCTGCTTGACATTCACAGTGGAAAGCATCTAGTGTTGTGCTGATGTAAAGTGCCTTTTTTAAATTGACTTAACACTGTTTTTGCTGGAGTTTTTAAGCTTCTACTTAATGAATGATATATTACACATCCAAAGACATTGCATATCACGTATTCAGTTACTCCGTTTTGGAGTTTGTTCCCAGTCAGACATCATAAAACCTTGAAAATGCAAATTATTTTCTTTTATGGCTTAATAAGGGGGGATGGTGCAGAACCGAGTGTCAGAATGCAGCGATGGATGGATGGTTTATGCACTCTGGATGATTAACAGGAGGTACAACCTGAGCTAAAGGTTCCTAATGCCATTACAGAGCATCTTCTCTCCGTGGTCCTGAACTGATCCCTTGTTCCAGGTGTCTTGATAGAATTGTTAAACCCACGCTGAACATGAGGGGACAGCGATGAGCTGAACCCAGGCTTCCTCATTGATTTCCCTTATTAAATCTATTCCAATCCCACAAGATGCGCCGTAGAAGAAAGGATTCTGAAAGCTTTGATGTGCAAAAACGGCAGCAGCAGCAGCGGCTCGATATGTTCCTCATATTCTGCACTTTCACTGTTTATTGTTGTCTGGCTCTTTTGTTGTTTAGGCGTAGGAGCAAGTTTTTCTGCTGAGGGACAAATTGCCTCGAGACGTCCCTCGCTGTAAACCCAGCACAGGGCTTTATTTCCAAAATGAAACGACAAAGGACAGACAACCAACGTGCTACATATTTCTACAATGAATATGTCTCTGTTGGGAAGTCAATAAAGGGGGTGTGGTTTGGCTTTAGTGCTTAAATGGACTATAAAACGGATTTGTAGATGTACAAGCATTACTTGTTACAACTGTGGAGACAAAGCATGCAAAGAATGAGCCTTATGAGCTTCTTTCTGTCAAATATGATCAATAATAATACAAATACTTTATATGAAGCTCTAATGCATATGAGAAATGATTTGAGTCACGTTACGTCACTTTTTCCCAGTTTGTGTTGAGATCAGGTCTTTTTTTGTTGTGCTAATTGCAGATAAGAGCTCTCGTACATCCCATCAGTGGAAACACAGTTAGATGTTCCTCTTGTCTCCACATTATCATAAAGATGAAGCCGTTACGTCCCTCTCTCAACTCATGGAGGATGAGAGGAGCAAGCGTTCCTGAGAGACTGTCGGCCAATCAAACGGCTCTAATGTCTATTCTATCTCGCTTTGCTTTTGTTTTGTTTGTTTCTAACTTGAAGTGATTCAAATCAAAAGCAAATAGGAGGTGTGCCAGCGCTGAGGGGATGTTATTGAGGTCGATACTGGCAGAGAAATGAGAGCACAGCACTGAAAAACTCACAATTTAAGAAGCAGATGCTGAGATATCCTGACTTTTGGTCCATAGTATTGGTCAAGATCCAACACATCCGACTGAACAAAGAGCTTTTTGAACATGAAAGCATGTAAATAGGTCACAATAGCGGCAAAAAAACAAAATATGAACCTGAAAATTAGATTAATATGTCCTCTTTAAGAAAACTTTTGCTCTAAAATAGACAGAAACGTGTCTTATCCGGTGCTAGAAGTCATATTTGGTTGTGATTACTCATGCAAGATCTCTCCATGGGGTGTCCAGCTATCCAGCTCACATGGGAATGAACCTATTGAAGTCTATTTTTTTTTTAAGGCCTGTGCAGCCCAGTTAAGGGTTTTTATATTTAATATCCCTGCTGCCTTTTCACTTCAGTTAAGTTCAGCTTTATTAATCCCAAAGGGTGCAGCTCCCTCATGCACAGAAAGGTGATTGCTGGATGTCGCTGTAGCAGGGAGTGCACATTAAGCCCACTCTCATGGCAGGGATGCAATTTAGCCAGCGTATGTGCCTGCTTCATCGAGTCGGTGGTCACTCCAGTCCGTCCATTCACAGTAATTGTATATGTGTTTTAAGTTCCTGTAATTGGCCAACAGTGAAGCGTTTGCCCTGTGGATTTACCGATGCATTACCCTGCTATTTCTGTCCTTCTCAGGAAACTACCGCTGAAGGAAGAAAATGGAAAAGAGTCTCTCAAGCCGGATACGATTGAAATCAAAGTGCACAGCGACAACAGCATCCACACAAAGCCCGACGACAGCAAAGCGTAAAAAGGGGGGGTCGCCACCAAAAGAACATTCGAGACCAAAACCCAGAGAAACAACAGCACTGGAAAAAAGTGGAGTAAAATATCTGTTTATAACAATGCCCCAGTGACAGGCATGTGTACATACAAATAATAGGGGAGAAAATAGAGAGGAAGGGTCAACCTTTTCAGACACCCTGGGTGATAAATGTATCATGTTCTTAAAAAACATGGCGAAGGCTCTCAATGATTGTATTTGATTTCTTTTGTATCATGTTTTTTTGTTTTGTTTACAGCCCACATAAGACTTCACGCAGTAAATTATGCATTCCTCTTTATGACTTCTCACACAGGCATTGCCCATAGCTCACACCGCTAATGCTCCTGCTTTCAGTTTGCTCACAGCGGCCGACCCCTCGCCGCGGGATATCACCATTATTTAATCACCTGTTTCCATGCCTGAGTGTTAGACTGCAGCCTTTTAATAGCTGGGCAATGTGAGGCATTGTGTGCTGAGTTCACTAACAAAAATGAGGGGTTTAATTGCTTCAGGAACATGTAACAGGAGGCATTTGATATTCCCATTGAGCAGTGAATTCAAACAGGACCTTATTGTGATGAATTTGGACTTTATATTTGAGGAAAAAGGGCTCTTGTGGTCCAAAAAACGACAAATGTGTTGCCGTGTAACCCCACACGTGCCACTGTTAGCTAAGCCTTTTGTATTGACACTGGATTTTGTTGTGACACTCATGTTTAGTGTGATCAAACAGCATTTACAGGACAGTAAAGTGTAGCTGGTAGGACTTAAGGCATGGGAACAAACGAGAAAAGGTCTGCTACATCGACATGTTTTCTTTTGAATAACAAAATAGTTTTGGTTGTTTGGTCTGATCCGCTATTCTCTCTGATGTTGTCATGTGTTGTACATAGGTGAAAAAAAAAAGAATATTTTACAGAGCTTTTATGTAAATATACCCTAAAGGATGTGTCTTTTTTCAAAATGCAGCAGGTATGGCTTTCTTTGTGAACGCTCCTCAGATGATTTCTTTTCCGTTTCTCTCTCCCTCCTCTGTTGTGCTTTTTGGTCCAAAGTTCAGTGATGGTATAATATTGCTTTTTTCTAAGTCATTTGCTTTCCCTTAAGAAAAATCCATGTCCTAAGGCTATTTCACGGTATTTCGATGGAGACAGTAATTACGGCATTAGTGTGCCTTCTCCTTTTTCTCCCCCCCCCCCCCCCCCCCCCACCCTCTCTCTCGTGGCCCAATGCCACTGCAGCAGTGCAAACCTTCAAATGAGTTTTTGATCGTGCTGCTTTTTCTCCGTCACAGAATGTGTCAGAAGATTGAATTTTTTTATCGTGGTGCTGTGCATTCTGGAAATGTAGTCTTAGGATTGTGGATTGTATTTGGACAGAAAGGGACGTGCATAACTACCTACTTCGACTGGATGTCAAGACTACAGCGATGGGCTGTGTGTGTGTGTGTGTGTGTGTCCATTTCCATTCTGATTTTTCACAATAAAAGTCCCCCGGGTTTATTTTTCTTTAAATAATAAGCTAAATTGAAGAATCAATATCTTGCTGTTCTGGACTTCATGTTGTTGTAATTTATTCCTTTATTTATTTTAGTGTATGATGGAGTACACTCCTTGGTTTCCCTGACGCGTCGTGCAGCTCTGCAAGTCACACAAGATGCAATGACCACAAGTTTCAGAGTGCGCACAGATCTGTAAAGCGAGATTATGTAGTTCTCGACAGTGATTAATTCCCCAGGCTGCAGCAAGTGTCTGCAAGCATCCCTCCTCCTCCTGCCGCCACTGCCCCCCCTCACACTCATTGGTTTTTATCTCAGACCTCATAGCATTGTACCTGCATATCTCAAAAGGATGGTCCTGCCATGGAGCGGTTCGCTGCCTGTTACGATGACTGTAAATATGGGAGCACAGTGCCTGGAGGCTATACGATTTGTACATGTTCTTTTGTATTTGAAGTCTAAATACCAACCCCTCTCTCATCCTCTGTCTCCTCCTCCATGCTCCTTTTTCTGTAGGGGGTTAAAACAGGTGTGTTTGAGCTCAGTGTACAGTGTGTGTGTCCTCTTTGTCCCCAACCTTCCCCACCCTCCCCCAGTGTCCCTTGGACTGTCTCTGCTGAGTGTGCTTTGTGCAGGAGGTGGGAACTATTGATGTCTCTCTGTACGTACCTGTGGAACACTTGTGACTCCTGTCATTTGCCGCTGTAAATAAACATGTCCTGGTAGAAGAGAGTGAGACGTTGCTGTGTATTGTTTGGTTTATTTAATGGCTTGTGTGTGGGTGTGTTTCTGAGCTCCTATCAAAGGTAATAATAGTCCCTAAAATGTGTTTTATTTTATTCAACAGTACTCAAATGTTCAATATGATCCTTGAGACCAAAGTAGATTATGCGGCAGTTGAATTCACTTGTTCTAACTGAGAGTGAGATGAAATGATAGCAATCTCACGCCTGTATCAGTAATGTGAAGCTAAAGCAAACAGCCAGTTAGCTTAGCATAATGACTGGAAGTAGTAGCTTTTAATTTGGCGGCCCTCTTATATCCAGAGTGCTATTTTCATCAAGGTCATTCCTAAACCTCCCCTCAATGCTCCTCCCCAACTGCCTTGCATCTAAATCTGGCCTCCTTTTCCTTGAAACAATAGAAGTGCTTTAATGATAATAAAAAAACAGAGAGGCTGAGAGAGCTCTGCTCAAAGGAGGAATTAAAACAATTGTGAATAGCATGAGGGAGCCACAGTGTTCCCTAACAAAGCTGCCCCCTCTTCAGCTCTCATTTGAAGTCAGCAGATAACGTTTTCTCAGACGTCTCCGTCCCACGAGAGGGAGGGAGGGAAGCAGCGGGCCGCCTGGTGGATCCTGGCTGCAAAGGCCTCTGTTAACAAGGGGAACAAACTTCAACTTGGTCTCCCACAGGGGCTCAAATGAAGTCTGCACATCAAACACCCGAGTCTCATTTGGATGAAGAGATGCAGAGAGGAGCGATATCGGCCGCCCTGGGAGGTGGGGATGAGTCGAACAATCGCAGGAAGACACTGAAGCCGTCCCACTGTTCTGTCACATGTCAGCCTGACAGACGGGTGATTACTTTCTGGACCACACACACGTAAGCAAACAGTGTTTTTTAGAGTATTGAACGCCGCCGGGAAGTCTCACAGCACGTGGGAAGATAGCGCAGTAAGCCTTCAGGTAATATTTCTCCTCTAATCTTTCCGTTTGCAGAAGCCTCCCATGATACTGTTCTCTGACAGCACCTTAATCCAAGCTGGAAGAACAAGTTTGGGAAGAAACCTCCCTGCCATTGTGGAAGTTTTCATGCATGCACGTAGATGACTCCTTGCCTGCCGAATTCCTAAGAGAGACGCCCACTAAAATACACTTTTTAAACCTTTGCCTACATGCAAGGCAGTGGAGCGTCCCCAAACTCATAGCCTCATGAGCAAATCCTGCAGAGAGCTTTTTTGGAAACCTTCCACTTTCTTAATCTGCTGATTTCAGACTCTCCCAGCAGGTGGGTGTGTGTGTGCATGAAGTGGAGGTGCTCTTATTCTCAGATTCAAATAGAATAAATGAAACATGGCAGGGAAGTACTGTTGCACAAAGTTTGTACCTCCATTGCTCTTCTCACCAAATCCAAATGCTTCACCAGAGCTCGACATTACTTTACTTTTCAGAGTTTGCAAATTAACAAAGGTCTGGCAACGGAAAACACAGCACCATATCGGCACCGGTAGTCAAATCCTCCCCAGGTTCCCTTTAATAAGGAGGATCATCAGATTTGATTAAACGTTCTGCTTCAATGTTTGCACAAAAACACTGAAAATGCACTCTTAAAATCATGCTTCTTCCTGCAAATGAAGAAAATACATGATAGAGGCCTCTAAAATAAGCTAGAAGTTAAAGTAGATGGTACATTTAGTCATATATCTTGTAGGTTATTGTCGGAATCTGGATATTTTTTGACAAGTAAAGCTGTATGCATGCAAATATTTAAGGTAGATGCTAGAAGCAGAGCAGCTCCATCAAGATAAGAGTTAAAAAGGTGGAAGCACTTGCCTCAAAATGACTTTTCAGCCCATTCCCACAGCTGGAATTACCTGTCAGTACTTCTATCATAAACATTTTAGCTCCGCAAAAGAAGCATCACTTAGCATTTGAGGCTCACGTCCTCCTTCATTTGGAGCTACAGCTGAATATGCCATAACACCACTCCTCCTGCTCTCACATCTGTCAAACTCAATATAACCTTATTAACCGGCGCGAGGAGGAGAGGCCGAGCATCCGTAATATAATCAAGAACTTGCTGACTGATGTTTTATAAATCAGCGTGACACGTTTAAGCAGAAGCATAAATAGCCGAGGAACAAAAGGAGAAGCTGCCCCACCTCTATTTTTATTATTAAAAGCAACTAAACATCAAGCGGTAAAGCAGCTCATGCTGTCTCTGAACTCTGGAGGGAGCGGAGACACGTTTCAGATGACAAATGAGCACTTTATGTCTGCTCTCACCACAGGCTCAGCGTTCAAGGACACACCAGGAGGTTCCTCCGAGGGGATCGGCCTAAATTACTTCAGGTTGTAACTCTTTCAAAGTGATGCAGTGCCTCAAAAGAGAAACGGTGTGCCGAGGCCTTTTGATATTCACAGATAAATACTTTCCGTTGTGAATCTTGGAGAAGTCACGTACGCCGGTCACTTTATCTGTGTGCTGTGATTCAGGACTCTTTCATTATACAAAGCTCACAGCTACAGGAGAGTAATTGAGTCGGTGCATGTGCAGCCGAGCTGTGAAATACCTTTTTGTGCCGGATGAAAGGACACTTTCTCGTGCAATAGAGAAGTTTCTGTGAGTCATTTCTTTGCTCCAAATCAAATCACAATAAATGGATTTCATGCCGGCAATTAAGTAATACACAGTTATATACCTAAATAATTCATTGCTGGGTTATTATTTCTCCACCTGCCTGTGATGTACGATCAAGCCAAGTTTCACTGCAGGTATGCTTTGTCAGGAATACAGATTGCCTCCCCTTTCAGAGCAAAAGAGAATATTTACCACCCATTTTAATAATACTACTTATCTACGGGTTCCTTCTCTTTCCTACAGTTCAAATTAAGTGAGTAAAGTAGAATAAAAGGCCTGCTGCTAGCTGAGTTTAAAGTAAAAATTCCCCCTCGGATAATCCTTCACAGCGAGGCATCATCAAATAATGATGCTTAGTATAATATTTTCTAAATGTTGTAGCTGCTTAGCTTTTGAAGAAACAGTTGTGGGGAAACATATTGAGTAATATGGGTTGTATACACATTTGCATAATGGAAAATTGTGTAGTTGGACTGCTTAACTCGGTTTGGTGTGCTGTACTGTTTGACAGCTTGAAACTAGAGTATTTTTCATGCGTATTTATGGAGAAATACACCAGTGTAGTGTCTAGGAAAAGGTTGTTAATTAGGTTGTAAAGTTTTGTATATTGCAAGAACCAAGCAGCTCATAAACAGAGTTTGAAATGAGAAGAAATGCCACTTAGGAAGCTTTGGACGTTTATGTTTCTCATGAGAGATGCTGATATGAAACCATGAGTATGTAAAGTAATGACAGTTCCTGAAGCTTGCCTCTGTATCCATACTCTACACCTTTAAGAAGGGAGCCTCATGTGTGTGTTTTGTGGGGGCGAGGTCACACCCTTTCCCCCTCTGGACCCCTTGATGCTAAGACGATTCACCTGCTGCAAACCACACTCATGCACTTAGTCTGTGGAAACTGTTTCTGTCTTCTGATTCATTTCCAAATTGCAGTACATCTCTTGAATGTCATTGGATAGCACATCCCAGGAAGTCCCTCCCCTTCCAGGAAGTAAACTGTTGTTGACCAGCTGCTGGAGCATGGCTTCAAAACAAACCAGCTTTCAGGTAAATGACATTATTTTACCTGCTTAATTCACCTTGGGCGACCTTGGGGGTTGTAACATAGCTGCACATTCATTCAAAAACACATTTGGACTCTTGGTTGTGTTTGAGTCAGTTTCAGACTTGTTTGAAAGAATTATAATACCCACAAAGCTTGATTAAAGACGGCTACTATCAATCCATCAGGATAAATCAGTGCTTTTCGGATTAATGAGCATGTGTACCCTAAAGTTTCACAGACTAATCGGCCTTGATAATTGACGATTAAGCTTAGTGACTGTTTTGAGATAATCCTATGAAAGACATTATTAATTATATCAAATATTTCTGCCAGGAGCCTGCCAACACCAGATCTAAGAGAGACCCTCCCTCCCTGCCTCCCTCCCTGCACAGTGGAGACTGCCATCCCATGATGCATGCACGGAGCCAAAGGTATGACCCCCTACAATCTGTGTAACAGTACCACTAACATCCTGCTGGCATCAGATGTGGGATTTGAAGACATTTTGATTGTGTTTTTGGTCAGCTAGTTCCCTTTATTTGTTATGCTGGAGCCTTTTCTATTTGGAGGCAGGTGTTGTCGGTCTATATCAAAAATATTCCAACATCTGTTGGGTGTATTTGTGGATGTAGTCACTGGGAATTCAGCTTTGAAGCCTTGTATGTACAGTATTTGGTCACAGCTATTGGAGATTTGCGATAGTTGGAGCAAAATGGATGATATTCAAGTCCTCTACGTGATACTTTAGTTTGGCATTTCCCTCCGCCTCTTCTGTCCTTTGTGTTAAGTGATAAATGGCAAATGTTAACCGGCTTATGTTAGCATTTAGCTCAAAGCTCTCTAAGACCTGTGAGAAGTTTGGCTTAGCTGAGCTGCTTTGCCTTCATATTACTACTTTCTTTCTATTCAGTGATAAATAAAAGACGGGGTGGAATATCTATCCGTGGATAAATTGTAATCACTCCCAACACATTCTGCTATCTTTTTTTCCAAGCTTTCCCATCACATCACAAGCAAACCAGTCACCTCTCTGTCTTTCTCCATCTTCTGGGGATTGTAGTTTGATGTCAGAAGCCACACAAAGGAAGTCCTCTGCTCGAGTTGTTCGATTTACATTTATGTTTTTTACGTTTTTTTTATACATGTGAGCTTCCAATTATGATGCTATCTCTCGTAGCGCTAAGCCATCCGGCCAACACATCAGCAGAGCATGTGTCCCTTAAAGCCTATATATATGTTATTACATTTGCAGGAAGCACCGTGCATAACTGAGCAGAGCCTTAGGATAGAATTCTCACCAATAATTGAGTGCGTGGAGGGGTAAATGTCAGGCTATTTGCGAGCCGTTTGTGAGCTGTGGTATTCTTCTCTATTAGCCTAATGTGCCAGAGTTACTCATCTCGGCTTTGTGCAAATTCATATTGGATTTTTATTAAAACTCAAACCAACAGTAATAGTTGTGCCTCTGGGATAGCTTTAAAAATCAATTGGCTAAACAGCACAAAATTACCCCGATAATTGTCTCCTTGGACCGCATTACCCATCCAAGGTGATTCTCATTCTCAGTGTGAGTAAACTTTGCCTCGTGGAACAAGACGTTCCCCGACTCTGCAGCCGTGTGCTCGCTCATTACCTTAACAACCCAAACACACAAATGGGATCCTGTGCTGACAGGGAAACATCACGACGCAGATCCCGCCCGTCAAATGGCCCTGCGGCGATTCCCCGCTGCTAATGAAGTGAAATATTCTGGCGTCTGAATCCAAAATAGAGCCGTATATTTTGGACACACGAATACAATCTTGGCTCATTAATGAGGCAGGGAGAGCAACCAGCAGACAGGATTAATTAATTACAGAGTGACATTTATGGATAATAACCTTCTGGTGGATATCACAAGCTAATGAATATGCATAAGACTATCAAAGGGGATGCATGCAGCCAGGAAGAAATATCTATATTCAGATCGGTGATGGGACTACCGCCGGATCAGCAGCACATCAGGAATGGACGTCAGCTTTGTGGTCTGGGAAATATTTGAGAGTAGAGCCTTTGCCGCAGAATACAGCTTGCTGTGGATCTCCTGGTGATGAAGCTGCAGGTGTAGGAAGAGCTCATTGTAAACTAAAGCAGGAGAGGAGGAGCGCGGAAAGATTAAAGCACTAGTGCAATTACTTGTCTCTGCCTTAGATCTTGACTCATCTGTGTCGTCTGGTTCGGTGATGTGAGGATAATAACTCTAATTTTGAACAATAATGGCAATAAGTGAGCAGGACTGTTTATAAGGCAGATTTGCAGTAAGATGTTTTGGCATTAATGCACTGAAGAACCCCCAGAAATGCACATATGGTTGTGTCAGTACTTTGCATGTCTTTCTGTCATAAATTGGACACGTTGGCTTTAACTTTCCTGCTGTTTTCTCTTTTTCTAGAGCAAAAACCAAATCCAACAATGGGTTGAAATGTTTAATGTTGGATAAAGTTAGCGGTGGATTACTTTTGATCCAAGATTGACTCACTTTAAAGACATTAAAGGTTGAATTTGTTACACAGCACTTCTTCCACTAATGCATCTATGCCAGGAAAAATAATTAAGCCTCATGTAGAGGCAACACCTTGTCAGTGCAGCAGATGCTCGATAAGACCGTAAAAGTATTTAGTTGGGAGCAAGAGGCTACTGTTTCCACTGCCTGTCACACACTTCCTGCAGCATTGGTCATAATTGAATTCCCTGGCTGCACATTAATGCGATACCCCAGCAGGTCAAACTCATTAAAGTAGTCATAATCAATGGGATTACACAATATGACGGTGTTCAGGAACAAGTAAGAATACTTGTTGCTTAATTATTGTTCCTGCTTCATCACGGTGGGATCTCTTTTTGTCCGAAGACGACCGGACGTTAGGTTTAAAACTAGGGGCACAGAAAGGCTGGAGTATCCACACCAATGACCTTCCTCTGATGATGATTGATACCGCCCGCTTCATTCCATTGTCTCCTCCCTCCGCTGTATCAATCACTTACAAGGAATAATATGAAAAGATGTTCTGTGAGTCGGGTGGAGGTTAAACAGAGGAATATGCATCAAAGTGTCCCAAACCAAAGGCATATTTCCAGCTGCTTATGATCCCCAGAAAGCAAAGGACTTCAGCAGCGTGAGTTAGTTGTTTATTTCCCGACAGGAAATGCAGTTTTGCAGATAATCCGTCCACTCAAAGTGTCCCAAAAGTTTCCAGAGATTGGCTGAGAATGAAAACCAATATAATAACCGACTCTCTATGAATACTACTTGTGAAAGAATAGGGTCAGCGTCTCGCTTTTGGATCGGCTTCAGTCGTCCTGTGCAGTGGGAGATTGGATCATTTCTTCAAAGGGGGGGAGAAAGCTTCCAGTTCTTTTGAGAGATGTAGGAATTGGGAAAGTCTGCACCTACATCGCGCACAACTTCCTGTGAAGGTTTGGGGATATTTGATGTGAAGATCAAGGAGGCTGTGGACAGCTTTTCCCTTTTATCCTGCTCAGGAATATCCCTGTATTGCTACGACATCCAGGTATAGAAAGGAGGTTGCAGGTTATTTGTTCTAGCAAATTGCTCAAAGATGCACAAGGCTTGTCCTGTCCTGGTTTCGTAAAGATCACATCGATGTTGTACACATTCTTTTATATGCAAAAAGTGCGAGTGCATATTGGAGACAAAACTGGTCCAATAGGGATGAACAATATGAAGCTCCAGTCTGGCATTGGAAAAGACACTCTTCAAAGTGAAAGTGAGATTTTATTAAATGAATGGAGAGCAAACAAAGGCTCATATGTCCTTGGCTCTGAAATTCAGCTTCTGAAATGCCCTACCTTCAGTACTTTAGTTAGTAATAACAAACTGGGAGTCCGTGCTGTCGAGTAACTCCTTTCGCTGGTCATGATGGTGATAGTTTGCATGTGTTCTATAAATATTAGGCTTCACTATTAAACTATTTGGCTGCATAGGATTTGTTTCTGACTCATTGAAGCCGAACTAGAAGCTCCAAACAAATTCCCATTTCACGGTGCTGCCCTCACAAGCTGCAATGAGTGCTGCCTGTGTGTCCGCTGCTGATTTTGAGTCAAATTTTAGCCCTGAAACCACAAATGGCCGTCTAACTAAATGCAGATTATACCTGCTTTCGTATCGGACGTGTTATTGCTATTGATTCTGCCTCATTATCCCGTCAGAGACCCAATCTGTGCTCTAATATTATGTAATTACAGAGTATAAAGCCAGCATGAGTGACATTTATTATGTATTATTCACATATCTGAAGCTGTCACTCCGTCTTGTCGTTCTATAATACATATTGCCTTCAGCCTACATCCCCCTCTCCTGAGCCTACACCTACTACCTGTCCGGCTGCACCGCAAGAAAGATGAAGCCTGTCACCTTTTAGTGTGCGCCGAAGGTGAAATGACATCTGAGCACCGTGCCAAATGTGAGTGTGGTCTCCACTCATGCGCCGCTGTCAGGAGTGATCACTGTTATTGCGGCCGCCCGTCCAAAGAGAGCTTTTCCGATGGCTCGCCCCCTCTCGCTGCGTTAAGGTAGTCGAGCTGGAAGCCCTGCATTTGGCCTCGCTTGGCAAATCTGATTAGAGGGGCTGTAATAGCAGACTGTGTGGGAGAAAAGCACCGTGAGGAGCAAACACACAGGCCATCTCTTTGTCTCCCCCCCCCCCACCTCCTCGCTCTCTCGTCAAAACAACATGAAGGTGCATTATGGAGTATCACGCTGTCACCTTGGGATGTGATGGGAAACAGAATGGACTACTCAATAGACCGCTAAATTAACTTAATTTTTCTGGGGACTGTGCGGCGCACAAAGGCAAAAAAAAGACACACACACACACACACACACACACACACACACACACACACACACACACACACACACACACACAAGCACCCATTACTTAATGTGTTTTATGGATCCTGCTTTGAAATGAGACGTCCACCCTCTGAAGAGGTGACGGGGGTATTTGAGAATAATCGCTGATGCACGGGAAAGGCTGTTTGTCTCTGAATGCACATGAATCATGCAAGTGCACCTTATATAACTTCACCAAGGGCTGGGGGAGAGGAAAAACAAATCAAACCGGCGGTTTTTCTACCTCACTAGACGACTTTCCCCAAACTAAACGTTTAAATATCCACACACATGTAGTCCCAATAGCATGCAGAGGAACTTTTAATTTCACTCACAGTAATTGCATAATTAAATATCATTATTGGTGGACTCTGAACAATACTTTTTTTATGTAATTGCAAAAATGATTGCAATATAAGTTGCAAAATCTATTGGAATTGGAAGAAAATATAATTGTTTTGTGTTTCAATCGAACAATCAAACCGTCTATGATCAAGCAAATGTCTTTTTCTATTAGCTTTCATGTTGTTTTAGTGTGTGTGTTTTTAATTATAGCGCTCCTATGAGGTCAGTTACTATAATTTGTTTTTCACAGCCAAATGTCCTCGTGAAACCGACAGAGAAATATGACTGGATCTGCAGTAATAAGTGTGAAACATCTGCTCGATTTCAGGGAGTGTTCTCAGGTAATTGGTATTTCTAATACATCTCAACACAAGACTAAAGGACATACTGAGGATTAAGTTTCTGACTGATAATGTACTTTAGGGCGGGATATTCGACACAGCGGTAGGTAGGAAGCTCCTTTTCTATAATACGGCTGATTAAATCCACCCTGTTAACTTCACAGCTAACTCCTCATCCTCCTTTTCTCAATCTATATAAATCATCTCTAAGTCGTGCTGCGTGGAAATCTGAGGCTGTGTTCACTCTGCAGGTGAACGACTTCCTACTCATGCCTTCTCTTAATATATATTCATGCCTATTAGAGGACGTGCTCCACTCCTCATATCGCCGAGAGCTGACACTGATCATGCCCCTGCTGCTGCCAGGGAAGCCCTTTGAGTTTCAGAGTTTGATTTGAAGATTAATTCCACTTTGAAGTTTGTGCTATAAATATAAAGCTTGTTAGCTAATAGCATAGCGCCTGGAAACAGCGGGAATACACGTTGTTTACTGTACTTGTTTGTCTATAAACAAACCACTGATCCCTCTTGCTGCACCTGCATGATTCATATGCATTTAGTTACTGACTAAGCTTGTTTACCTCAATTTTTACGTGCAATATTTATCTCTGTCTTCCCCATTCCTCTCTCTAACACTGCTCACCACTTCCTGTCCCTTTCACATCCTCCCCCGTTCCCCCTCCTTCCTTCTCAGCAGGAAGCCCAGCCTCAGGGTTTTTACTTTCGATTTGATCTCCACTTTCATCACGAGTACATTTTCCGAGCTTCAGATCCCCATCCTCCTGTAAATATTCCACAGCAGTTTAGCCGACATGCTAAATCATGTTCCCTGCTCATCGTGTGTGTTTACTTGACCGAAAACAAGTATCCTGTTAGTAGATGATTAGATTTCAGCATGCTTTACAATAATTATCCTCTATTTGTGCTCTCTGGACCACGCTGGAGGATAAATCTGGCATAAGTTGATGTACTGTGTAGCTGTTGTAGCGAGAGGGGCTGGACCAGCTTTTATGAAAGTTTAATTGTATTGCCTTCCAGCTGATTCTCTTAGCAGCAGGTTATTTCTTTAGTTGACATTCGAGCCTTACCATGATGACATTATGGCTTTGTGTGAGCCTTGCAGGACTGCCATTAAAATGTATTTTAATGCCCTCCTTGTTGGCTTTCTCGTTCCAGTAAGAGAAATCGTTCCTGGTGTTGAAATATGACCCTAGGATTCAGGAAACCAAAGCACTGACTTCCACTTATTAACCATCACAGTGCAACACAACCTGCATCCCCTCCAACACCGTGCGTCTCAAGCTAACATTTTAAACTCATGTAAACAAGTTCTGCTTCTACCTGGCGACCACATGGCGAAAATCACATTTGACCATGAGACCTTTTTTTTATAAATACCACCCCCTGGCGCGTCCCAGTGACCAAATCAGCGCCCAACATCTGCTCCTGCTGGCCACCGGCCGAGCATGAGCTGAGGCGAAAGCGCGCTTGACTTGTACTCCACCAGTCATCAACTGCGCGCCTCATTTCCTGCCCCCACCCCCCGAGCTCCACACCGAGCCCCCCCTTCAGGCATTTTTGGTAAGCCAGCAGCCTGCCGAGCCAACCCGGGGTCACCTGAGGTCCCGGCTAATGTGACAAAGCCAGCTGCTCATCATCGGCCAACCAGCCCCTCGCCAGCTGTGGCTGGATGTAAGGGGTCGCCCAGCTCTGCCCGCAGGGGCCCGGGGGCGATGTCCTCTACACAGATAAGTGAGCTGAACTGTGTTTCAAACTTTGAAGCTGTGCTTTTTCGAGATGTGATGAGACTCAGAGGAAAGGTCAGCTCTGTGAGCAGCTGTTAAAAAAAAAAAGCACAGTGAGACAAATTATCTTTCAGGTGTTTGGATTCAAATATTGATCCTGATTATAACATTTTGCTCCCGGTTGTACAATGCCTGATCTTTCCTGTAACCTACTTTGTGTTTTATTTGCATACTATGCAATATACAAACATCCCAGGTTAGAAAGCAGGGAGTTTTTCTTCCCTGTGAGAATTATAATAACTATTGATAGACGTCGGAGGGTATGTGGTCCACTTAGAGTCCTGATGAATCACCCCATTTAAACTCCAATTCAGCACTATTAGGCTACCTTCCTTAGTGGTACATTGACTCTGATTGGTGTGCAATTAAACCCGGGCTCACAGTTAAATGTGGGACGCTCGGCTGAGGTTTTGTCTTAAATAATACCCATTGTTGCCTTTGTCACAGTGAGGCTAAAATGTGTATATATATACCAGTTTGAAATGAACCCTAACATGCCAGCATACTAACAAATGTTATTCTTAAATACAAAGCGTGGTGACATTCACTGTAATTAATTCCTTTTAGAGGAAATACACTTGTTTTTAAAGGTCTCTCATTATATGTGAGCCAGCAGACTGGAAACCGATGGCTTTGCTTCGTCTCCACCTCGTGACCCCGGAGTTTGTCTCCTGTAAAACTTGCACACCCAGAAATTATATTTGGCATCGTTGCCCGCTTCAGGCGCTGACAATCAGCATTGAAGACAATAGTCAGACAAACAAGCCCAGCTGCCGCCACTCTCAAAACAATCAACAAAAAACAAAAGCCCCCTCACCACCACTAATTGTTAATAAGGGGTTTTGGCATAATTGATTTTTCTTTCATTCAGCTCCCAAATTGCTTCTGTTGCGACGGTGTTTGTGTCCCTCGGGTGAAATATAAGGGTTCTGTTGCAACCCGCAAACACTCCTGCAACAAACAACCCCCGAGGAAGACTTGGAGGAGGAGGAGGAGGAGGAGGAGGAGGAGGGGGGGGATGTTTAGCTCCAAGTTTTCCATGAGTCTCGACAAACCAGATGTATTTCATATGGAAATGTCAGAGAGCCTCAGAGACTTTAGCTCAAGATGTCGGCTGCAGTGTTGTGGATCATCCTGCAGGATTTACATCTGCTGCATTCATTTATTGGTACTACAGGTGGTTCATTAAAAGTATTCAGGGTTTCTGTAGCTCATGATTCAGTATGCGTGTTTATCCGATATTTTACTCTGATGGTGTGCAGCGGAAAATTGCAGTTTTGCATTAACGACGTTGTGAAATGATATTACACAAAACACCATTTAGAGTCAGTTAAGGAAATAAAAAAGTGACTGCGATGATGGCAGGAAATGAAACTACTCATGTGTGTAGAAAACACATTACATGGTAGCTTCATCAGCTCCAGATGAAAGGAGTTCACATCCTTTTGAGCTTCATTCACGGCACCACAAATCAAATGAACAAGCAGTGGTTTGGAAGTATACATGTCGTCTTATTTTAAGCGATTTTAGAGCGTTTTTTCCTGAGGGCGAGCCGCAGATGCTTGAATGTTTGAATTCAACCAGAGATAAGGCAACTTCTCCCAGAGCTGTTGCATATATAAAAGCATGGCAGTACATATGCATTGACAAGCCGCCCAGTACCATCTGTGCACTGACATGGTTGAAACCCATATTTTGAATCCATCATGTCCGCTTTCCACGACTGTTTTCTCATCTGTTCATTTAGATTAGCATTAGCTCGCTGCGCAGTGTGACATTTCTGAAATATATCATTAACCTAAAGATAGATCTGACTTGGATAGCCTGTCTGGGGTTATCCATCTGAATCACATGCTGTAATTACAACAAACTCTAATTACCAAAGCATTTATCACACTATCGGATCATTTAATTGGCTCCTGGAATAAATAGAAATGCCCATAGTGTCGGAAATTAATTGAGCATTTGGGTTTTTTTGAACTGCTTTTGGTCCTTTAATAATAATAATGATGTTTGGGATAGTTGAGTAGAATAAATGCCACTCCAGAGGCTGTCAGCGGCGTGCCAAATAGCATTTCAGAAGGATGGATACCGGCCCACACAGACCGCCATTGATTTACACCTCGGCTCCAAACCAATAAATGTTTGATTTTGAGTCTGCCCTCCAAAGACAAACGACGGCATCAGGGGTTCAGGCAGCACATATTTATATGTGTCATTCTAGAGGGCACAACGTTGTGGATGGATTCTCCGAGATGAATCCAAGCTTCAAGACAATCAGGTACTCGGTCCAGGTTTTTTAATTGGGTCTAACGAGCAAAAGAGGACATATTCTGCTCATTTTTAGTATGTAGAGTCTCTAAATTGACATGTCTCCATGCTTTAATGTTCAAAAAGCTCTGTATTTTTCTCATACTGCCTGTGCTGCAGCCCCCGCTGTGATTGGTCAGCTGCTTAACCATACAGGCCATTTACATGCATGCAAAAGCACAATCGACCCCCTTGGATGTCTGAAAGTGTCCCTGCAGCAGTCTTTGCCTCTCTGTTTGGACAGAAATGAGCACAGTTTGTTCTCAACTTAAGTATTCCTCCAGAGCATGCGCGGGAACACCAAATGTTTGCGATAATGAATCTAGTTTGGGAAAATCAAACACCTGTCAGAGTGCAAATGCTTTGTCTTTTTTTAAGGCAACGATTAATGAACAACCACAACAAAACAGCCTTCCTCTGAAAGATGAAAGGCTAACCATTAAACTCATGTATTTTCCTGCACTCTTCTCCTGGGAGCTTGTTACTCACACACACCCCGTAAGAGGGAGGTCAATAAGCATTTTTGGGGGACGCAGCACCCTGTGGCGAGCTCCTAACATAATTTCCTCTCTTCTTTTTTTACCGGTAATAAAGAAAAACAGAAAGCCTCAGATCTCAGTCAGTCATTTGTCTTTTAATCAGATGCTTAATTCCCAGGATTTTAACCAAAAAGCCCATAATTAGTCATAAACACACCATTTGTCTTAGCTCACTGAGGCGGCCTACAGTAGTGTACATACCTCACAAACCCCCCCTGGGAGATCATTTTTCGTCTTGTCTACACGTCACCCTGATAATAAAAGTATGTATTTGTATCTATGATGGGATGCCTGCTCGCTGTAGGGTAGTGCTTGGCAGTTTTCTGGTAATTAACTCATTTCCTTGCAGTGAATTAATCACATTGTCAGGCTTTCGATAACTTCTAAGCAGCAGTAACAGCTCTCTGCAGCTCTGGGGAGGGAGAGGCATGCATATCTTCACACTGCATACTGAAAGTGAGACTCATTCGAGACTTTTTCTAACATCAAACTCTCTTTTAAAACAGAAATGTGTACTTTCGTCCTGTTAAAACCTCTTTATTTGGTCGTTTTCGGGGTTCAACTTCCTGCACAGGGTTTAAATTACACCAGCTGCTTTATTCTTCACTTTGGCGTAAGAAAACCTGATCACATGGTCGTATGTAATCCAGAAATGACCAACCATCTCCATGACAACTGGGCAAAATCCCTTCATGAGATCGGGCTGAAATCTCATGGAATTGCTTATCTGCCGGCATAACGATTTCCAGGAAACGATGCCTCCCCTGACCGGACCTGAAGTAGTAGACAAAGCCCTGCTCTCCCTCACACACACATGGTTTAAACCTTGGTGTGTTTTGTTGCTTTTCGCTCTATAAGTTGGTCCTGATGTAAAAAACAAAGAGAAATATCAGGGATTTACAGACGTTCTACTCAAAAAAGAAGCGAATCAATGAATGCGTCAGCCTGGAATAGCACACAGAATACATATCACTGACGGTGGTTCCTTTTTTAATTACGGAGGCCAATTGGCTCGGTGCAAAGGCCAGGGAGAGTCTGGTCTGAGTGGGCGACGGGGTGGGGGTCAACCAGCCTGACACTGAAGAGTTTCTGCTTGACTCCGAGTGGGAGATGTTTCGATTTTTCTGATGCATTATTCACACAGCCATGGACTGTAAAACCTGCACCATATTCAGAATAATTCACTCGGTTTGTTCTTGCTTCATACGTTTCTGCAGAGTCACCATCGTAATTATCACCATGCAACTAATGCAGCGAGTACACTAATCAAAGCTCCTTCAAAGACCCAGCTTTGCTCGCAGATAAACACACATTAGGCCGCAGCTTTCAAACCCTCTCCCTCCTCTCATGCAGTCTGTACTCATCACCTCCCCTCTGGCGTCCCCCGTGGTCTGTGTGCTGAGGTTTGGCATCAAAGCTTGCAGGAAACACTTGCAGGATTGTCCCCTTGTCTTCCAGTTGTTTGAAACGATAGGAAATGAATGCAATACATGTGGATAATGTAGCTGTCAACCTCCCTTTGCTGCACCCTCCTCAGGTTTCATTAACAGAGCACGGCCCCGCAGTGGCAGATTATAGGAGCAGTGTCTGAGCATTCATTAAGGAGTTGTCAGAGCAGATGGTTTTGATCCCGGCCCGGGGACAGGAAACAGACACCAGTGTTTATTGAAATCACACAAAGCCTTAGTGGTTGTTTTTTTCCCGTTCACACTCGTTTTGAGTGTTTCTGTCCTCGGGTGACGCCTCGGGAGGCTCTGAGAATTTGACTCCACTAACTTCCTTTTGCATCTTGTTTGAAGAAATGAAATGCAGTTGCTATAGCAACCCTGCAAGACGGGGTGACAATTGGCCCAAGTCGGTTTAACCTGGAGTAGCCTCTGTGCAGAGAGACAGAGGATGTGAGGATGAGGAGGGAGATCGGTGGATGCTTTTTTGTTTCAGAGCCACCCTTTAGCAGTCAATCTATAAATCTTTTCAGATGGAATTGCCTCTGAGAAACTCTCTCCTGCTAAAACAAAAACATCTATTGACAATACAAATTCAGATCCTTTTGAAGGCTTATCTCAGACGTACTCATGGGAGCAGCTCGAAACAGAAATGCTGTTTCCGAGGAGGGAAGGGGAAGGCCACGAGAGACCAAATTACGGGGTTACGCTTCAACATGCTTGTGTAACAATGTGGAAAATAATGAAGGCATCATTCCTTTAATGTTTCCACCAGAAACTGTTTATCCTCAATATGTCAGACACACTCGGGTGATTGGGAGAATGATGTCAATAAAAAGGAGGCATCATTTGTACCCCATGTGTCATGCATTTCAATACAGGCTCCATTATCTCTGAATGTGTATCATGAGTTTGCAAATGAGCCAATTAAACAACTTGAAGTGCACGCTGCTGTGGTGCAAACAAAGCCTTCTCCATCGCAGTCTGTTCTCTTCTCATTACGGCTCAGCGGGGATTTTTGAGGCTTGTAGGTTGCCACATTTTGCAGCAAGAAGCCGCCGCCCCGTATCTTTGCTTACGTCTAAAGGCGGCTAACCTTCCTTCCCTCTAAGCGAGGAGAGGGGTTATATATTTTTGGGTTGCGTTGGTGGAGATCTAGGGGCCGCGAGTGAGACCCAAAGCCAGGGCTTAGCCTTTCTGTGCTCCATTACAGAAAACGGACGATCCCATTACATCGCTGGTAATCTCACTGGGGCCAGATGGGGCGCGGGGGGGATATCCCATCAGTCCCTTCCTCCCCCTCCTAGAGCGAGCATTGCCCACTGACCTTCTGGAGTCCATTTCCCAACAGCACAGCCAGTCCAATAGTCATTCCTTTGAGCCGCCGTGGTGCAGGAGTGATGGGAATAGGAAAATTGAAAACTAGGAGTACCGAGCTATTTGATTCTTCATAAATAAATGTAAAAGGCGTATGAAACACATTGTTAAAGAACAAACCAGTGCATCCTAACCTCATTGGCTTGTTTCACACAAAAGGTTCCAGCTAAACATACTTAGAAAGCAATCATGATTACCAATTCAGGACGCTAATTGATTCATTGATATGATGTACAATTAGCTCGTATTTAAGGCTTTTAAGGAGCAAAAACCCATCTCTTATACCTCTTAATAGGAGGAAATATGCAGTATATCTTCAGGAAAAAGAGGCATAGTGTGTTTTATTGAGCCTTACTGGCCTTAACTGACAGGTTTGTAGTCTTGGTCTGTGAGACGCTGTGGCGAAATTGCATATTTACAGGGTCTTATTTATGGTGGTGTTGATTGGAGGGTGAAGTTAAAAGAGCTGCTTCATTTCCAACATCAGTATTAACACTCTGACAGTGTCATATATCTTTAAAAGTCAGTCATTTTTAACCCGGGATATTTCCCTTCCTTTTACTTCTCCCGTCACTGAACAGAACACTTCGCTTTTTGGGGGGAGATAATTATCACAATCGCCTGTGCTTAGTGTTGAGCATCTTAATCCTCTTCAAAACCTCTCATAATATATTTTAATATATGACAGAGGGCCAAGTGATTCCCCCAGTCCCTCTCCTCACACCAGCACCAGATGGCATGCGTAGTTCCATGTGAAACAGGAAAAATAAAATCAAGTTAATGACGGATCCAGGCTATAAAATCTGATGTGGATTAAACAGATTAACTAGGAGTCCTAATTATTAAATCCTAATAAGATCCTGGTTTGTTTTGCATTTGATTTGATCGAGTTAGAGAGCTTAGTTATTGAGGAACTGTCTTTATTGGCTGCAGAGAAAAGGCTCTTTTTTAATCTAAGATAATAGCTGAAAATCTGTCTCATGGGAGTCTTGTTTACTCAGTTTCCAAACTCCTCAGGCTCCTCCAAATCATAGATGGAAGGTGCTTTAGTTTCATGATTTAATTAGTAGTATATTCATAAGCATGCAGCAATCCTTAAGTACATCTTCTTCCTTTTATAATTTGCTTATTTTAACTAGCTTTCCATCTTTTCTTTCCCTGTTAAAACTGCAGTCATTTCTTATCAGTCTGTTGGATTTCTACTGCGATCGTGTCATCAGACAACCTGTGTGTTGCTGTGATGATTTGGAGGGTTACATGATCCAATGACCCCGTATCAAAGCCCCTCCCCTTGGTCACCTGTTTCTTTGAGTGCATGTTTATTGTTCTCTCCAGCGGAGCAGCAGGCGTAACGTCTGATGTCATGCCAGTGTGCAGCACGACTCCACGGGGAATCAATTAGAAAACCTGCGAGCGAAGACTTTGATGCTAAGCAGGATGACGTTTTAGGGGAGCGTTGCCTGGCTCGGCATCGGCGGTGTTAATGTAGAATCAAAAGCTGCAGAGATAAGCCTCCGACTGTCGAAGTTTGTTTGTCTTCTTGGCAAAGACTGTCGCTGTTTTTCCAAATCAGTCAAACAAAGCATATAGGTGTTATTTCAATAATTCTTTAAATTGAGTTTCACATCGTATGCTAATTCCCGTCGATTTGCATCTATAACCGCCTGCCAACGCTCTGCCTTTCTGGAAGCAAACATCCCCATCCTGTATTTTGAATCTAATCCAATGAGTTTTCTTTTGAGGAAAACTAATTTGTGCTGCGAATACCCAGGTCTGCTTTGGGGACAAATGAGAGCGGCTGTGAAATTGATAGCAATGGCACATGGCCTTCCTCATGTAAGTCATATTATTAGCCAGTTCAGTGGACTGCTTAATGACATAGTGGTCTATTACACTCATGTCTGTAAACAGAGGCACATGTTGCTGCTGCCAGGAATCTGCCCATCACAAGTTTGCCTTGATGACAGCAGTCTCCTTAGGGAGCTCGTCTACACGTGGAGTAAAAATAAATGGTCTTAGACGTTTTCCTGCTTCTAGTTCAAGCCTCAGACATTGGGATAACGTATGAAGGGACTAAACATGCTGATCTTTGCAGAATAAACCATGCATTTTGTTTCACATCATACTGAATGTAGTGTAGGTTCAATTATAGGTAGGTAAGATGTGCATGCTGCTGCTCAATGGCCATCTTTGCATGCACGCAGACACATATATGGGTAAAATACTAACTGTGTATGGCCTCAATGAGACTGTAAACCTGGTAAAATAAAGGATGTATTACAATTTAAAGATAAGTATATGAAACACATTTAGTAAACGCTGCAGAAATACAGAAAAAATCAAGCAATTATTTTGTATTTCTGTATTTTTTGATCAATTTCCTTTTGTATTTCTTATCCAAAGCTGTCATTTATAGTGTATAACACTTGTAAAAGGAAGCATATCACATTTTTCCTGGAAGAAAAGGCAGAAAGCAGTGTTTAAAAGGTTGTTATTTGAATGGCACTTCTTAGAGACTGTTGACACTAAAAACAAGCGAGGAATAAAAGTCTGAAAGCTGTTAGTAGTTGACAAGGCTGTCCAGACGTTCGGAGACATGTCTCCTTATTTCTCTGTCTCTGAAAAGTGTAATAGCCTCAAGTAATATCCCATAAGTCAAAAGAACAAGTTCTGAAATAATGAGACTGTTTCTAAAAGCGGTCCTGACTTTAAATCTCCCCGGCTGCCCTCAATTTACACTATATTTTGTTGTGCGTTTACAATATGTAGGGCCATTTTTTAAACTGTATCCTTCACAATGGGGGCGATCCGTCACCTATGCCTCATTTTTTAATCCCAGGTGACTGAAGCATCTGTCAGGATGACTGAACGTCGATAGAGCCGTACAGCACCGAGAGGATAGGGAGGATACAGACCCCGCCAGGAGTGATGTCTTCGGACAGAATCTCATCTAGATATGGTGAGTATCGCTCAGCAACTTTATAAAACACATCTGTAGATGCTCATTCCTCCATCTGATGGATGCTTTTATCCGAGACAATGTCACGGCTGCATGCATAGGATGGTGTCATGAATCCTGTGATGTGTAATGCACGACAACAGCCCCCCCACGGTGCATTCGAGGGTAGACCATGCTCGGGAAAGTCCATTTTTAATAGACAAGGTTATCAGGTATTCATGGAGCCTAAACCGCCCGCACATCCCATAGTGATGACACATTGACCTAATTAATTTTGGGGGTTTATTGGAATATGATTTCCGCTCTCGGGTCCATCAGATGCCCTCCTCTCTCTGTGTGAAAGAACTTTGAGGAACTTTGTCTTGGATATCCTGAAATGCTGTGTGGGATTTAAGAAACTTTACTTCTACTCTAATCCCTTCTTCCCCTCCCGGTCCTGTCCTGCTCAATCGAGCGTCCCTTAGAATTACCACTAGACTTTGTGGATTTTGGTTTTGAAGCTTCGAGTTTGGTGTTTCCGCTGTTGCCATTTACATTTTTACGAAACCAGCAGTGACACAAGGCTGTGGTAGCGACCTCTGAATCGACAACTTTGCCTTTTAGCCTAAATTCCTTTTTAATATCGGACCATAATTTACTAAGCATACACCAATTAAGGGGCATGTTTAGATCAAAAAAGAAGTGCATTTCTTGAAGATTTCTATACAATCGGACTTCCTTTTGCAACCAGCAGTCACACTTCCAAATAGAAGACCAATAATGGAGCCTTTTATTCATGATTAACGGACAAAGATTGTCCTCTTTTAGGTCGAACTGATGTCCATAAAGTCCTGGCATGACAGGAATTCAGGGATGCACAAGAAAAAACAACACCGACATAAACTGTGTCTTCTTTGAGCTTAATTGGTTAATTGGTTTTCTTGTTTCTGAGTGGAAATATGACATTCATTTAGCAGTGAACAAAATAACAAATTGCTGCCCTTTTAGAGTTATTGCAAGTGTGCTATCTGTGCTGCAGAAGCCCGTTTGCCTACGGTCCGCACATCTGCTCCTACGCAAACTCTGCTCGAGGGCTTTAACATTTGTCACCAATTAGCACACACACACACACACACACACACACACACACACACACCTGCAGTGACTCCTGTGTCGTCATGCCGTAAATTCCTCTGGTCAAACTGTCCCGATGTAAATGTCATGAAACCAATTTGCGTGTCCGTTAGAAGAAACACCCAGAGAGAGAGGGGATGTTAAACTCCAATTACACTGCCACAACCTGCGCTCCCTCGCCATATCTCCCACTGCTTGCATAATTGATTAATAAAGGTAATTGCTAATACATAATGGATAGTAATGGTGAAATGATCATTAGCAATGAGAAGGGCCTTAGTGGTCTCTCCCATTCATCTGTCACTGTTGATACAAAGCATTTAGAGCACTTGTCATGTCACTTTTAATAATTAAAAGTGTCTTTTTTAAGGGTTCATTGTTTTTATGTTACTTGGAAAACAATCTCTTGATAATGTAAATATGTAAATTAGAAAATAATAGCATTAGAATCACATGTTTGCACACTGATAGAAGAAAGATAGATGGCATTGATTAATGGAAATCCACTTACATGAGCCCTTAATGTTCTGCCTTCGCTGCTCTTTTATCAATAATTTGTGCAAGATGAAAAGATGCATACATCAGAGAAGGCTTTAGGTCTTTGTTGACCAGGTTACAGGAGTATTTCACAAGCTGCTGGAGTCAGGATCATGTGGTTAAGGGTTGAAAGGCTGCAGGGTCTTCAGGGTTAAAGCATCGAAACTGAACACGGCTCTTTTTCTCTCAAGTCACCTTCCAGTTAAAGACGCTGGCACCCCCGAGCAGCAGCAGCAGTTCTATCCGAGCTTTATTAGCAATCCAAACACTCTCTGCCCCGTGTACCTTTTATAAAAGTTGTTAAAATCCTGATAAAGGGTGCGAGGAAACGCTGCCTGGATGCTTAAGTGGCCGGCCTGGACCGCCACCTGCATCTGTTCCTGTCTTCTTTTGCTTAATTAAGATACAGAAGTGTGTTAATGAGAGTGGACTCCGGTAATGAGTGATGCTGAATCCGGCGGGTCGCAGTTGGCAGGGCCACATGTGCTGCTTTTGATCATGCTGGCTTGTGTTTCCCTGCAGGAGTTTATACCCATCCCAGGCTATTTCTGTAATAATTGATTTATTTAGTGTTTGTCTTGTTTCATTTTCCTCCCACTGCTGCTGTTTGTCATGTCAGATTCCTGGCAGTTGTGTGGCTTTAACTCACGGCTGTTTGCTAGTTTTTAAAACCATTTACAATCATTATTTCCCTTCAGCTCATCTCCGGCGAAAGCGCAGCGGAGCGGCTTCATTTGACAGGATAGAAAAACTCATTCCACCTCTCACACACAACATCGGAATTAAATGACTTTTCCTTTTTAAAGCCCAGAGCAGCACTTTTTCTTTCAACTGTGTGTTACTTTTTTTATGGAAAACTGTAAAGTTGATGTAAGTATGACGTTCAATTGCCTGTAAATTTACGCGTGAGTGACTCCGAGGTGCATAAATGAGGAATTCATTTTTAGGGAAAGCGTAGAAGGAGCCGTTAAGCTTGTGTTTGCACACGTTCCTGCATCCCGTGATGGCATGACGATTCACATGGCGTCCTCCGAAGCACGCAGAACTCCCACCCTGCCGGAGAGTGCTGGCTAATCCAGGACCTTCATAAAGCATGTGTTGGGCCTTAGCGACACATCTGTCATTCTGACGTCTGCTAGCATGGTCTGGACTGTGGGTTTCTAATCCATCTGCGCTCTGCAGAGACAGTCTGCTGCCAACTGGATCTTCGCTAAGCCTTTGGAGAAGCCGACTGAGCGCCAACTCCTGCCAACTTGCTGAAAGTTCGAGTCATATCTCACCGTTCATTTCTCAGATTCCTGATTTCTGTTTTTGCCTTTTTGAACACTCCCAGAGTTAAGTGAGCGTGTTGACAAATGTTCGCTCCAATGAATCAGATGCTTGTGCCATTTGCTTTGATGTTGCCAGGCGTTCAGGAGTCCATGGAAACAGGGTAACTTTAATCCCGAACACCAAAGGCAGAATAAGGCCGACGACTTTGATCTTCCTCATGCAAAAACCCCAGTAATTTTCCACTGCACTGCCACCGTGCTGGTAATATTGGATTAAAAACTGGCTCTTTTATTCTGCTGTCCACTCATGTATGGCCTAAGGTGTGGATGAGGTCCGGTGGGGACGCTTCAGCATGCTGCACAATACAGATAGAGAGGGGGAGAAAGAGAGAAATGGAGGCAGGCAATTTTGACACATCATCTGCAGTGCCACGGTGAGGCAATCCAGCAGAACAACATTTCCATGAGGGCATAAGGACTCTAGAGTTTGTTGACGGACCTCCTGTGGGAGATAATGCACCTCTTTCAGGCTTTAAGGCATCAAGGGAAGATGTTTGTAATAGCAAGCTAGATGTAATGATGTGTCAGAGGTAGACATGGTCTGTTTTTTCTGAAGAACAGGAGCGTTTTTTCCGAGGTCAGCAAGCTCATTCGGATTCCTGCGTAAGAGCACCGTCAGTTATACAGCCGGGAGTCAAAGGGCCAATGAGGCGTTACTGAAGATTATCATAACCAGTAAGAACTACCACTCCTAGAAACTGGTCTCATTCTCGAAAGACAAACGGCACAAGTACAAGCACTTCTATTTTTGACAAGGTGCTGGTTTGAATTATTTAAATAAACCTTCCTTTTAATGTCACTGGGATTTTCCTTTGCATGTGTTTGAACATTTACTTCGCTGTCAACACATTTGCTCACACATTTCTTCAAAGACGACTGGCTTTTATCCTCCTTTCATGCACAGGACAGATATGGATGCACGAACCAGATTTGGGTATCACACATTAAGCAATATGTCGCTGAGTGATCACAGATCTACATATGGCTGCTGTAGTGTAGCTGCAGTGCATATGGACACCCAGCAGGAGAAGCAACACACTGTATGAATGCTGTTTGATGCTAAACATACGGCTTTGAAAGGTGGTGCTTTAGCAGAGATCCACACGGAGAATGACAAAGATTGCATTTCAGAGAGGAGGAGACCGAGAGGCTTAGCCTTTAGATAAGGGCAGAGGGACAGAGAGCAGAGCAATCTCTCTTCAGGCCGAGCGGCTTTCCTTGTTTGGGAGGCAATAAGAGGTTCTGGGGCGAGAGGAAGAGTGGAGGTATGACTGAGGGGAAATTAGAGTGGCAGAGTCGCTGAGGTGAGAGGAGTGACGGTGAGACAGAGATCAGGTCCTATTTTATCACTGGACAGTGGAAAGGATGTGGGGGGAGGGGGGGTGTTCAAAGGCCATGAAGGAGCGTCACTCACACAAGAGATTGTCAACACTCTGGCTGGTGAGCGTCTGACCCGTCAAACAAGCGGCTGACGTTATTGTCGTGTGTGTGTGTGTGTGTGTGTGTGTGTGTGTGTGTGTGTGTGTGTGTGTGTGTGTGTGTGTGTGTGTGTGTGTGTGTGTGTGTGTGTGTGTGTGTGTGTGTGTGTGTGTGTGTGTGTGTGTGTGTGTGTGTGTGTGTGTGTGTGTGTGTGTGTGTGTGTGTGTGTGTGTGTGTGTGTGTGTGTGTGTGTGTGTGTGTGTGTGTGTGTGAGATCAAAAGGGTTGTTTTTAAATCCGTACGGCGGATTCTCAGCGATGATGTAAAGACAAGAAGAGGAGTTAATGTGGAGATGCTTTTGAGAGCAGCATCAGATTTCACCCAGCTCTGTATACATTTATCGCTGTCTGATTCAATAGCTGCACATTTCTGCGTGTCGTCCTGCAATCTGTAATGTTTCTGACACCCCCCCTGTACCCACCTTACCCAACCGTATCTGCCCTCATCGATCAAGGCGGAAGTTTCGGTCCAGATCCTGTTTCGTAAGATGGATGAGTTCACTTTCAGCGACCCTTTAAGATATTGTACATCCTATACCACATGGAATAAAAGGCATCGAGGGGGCACACACACACACACACTTAGTCTCCCTCCTTACACTGAATCCATATGCCAAGTGCGTTCTGGGTGGGGGGGGATAAAAAGGCGAAGTGTTTTGAGCAGCGTCTTGATGTTTGTTTTTACTGGGTTTCCTTCCGTCTTCAGTGGAGCAGCTTTGGCAACGTGGACAGGCAATTTGTTGGTGAGCAGCAGGTGGTTGGGTTAATTGCCCATGGTGCTGCGAGGAGAGAAAGTGTCTCGCTGAGTGTGGAGTGCCTTCTGCACTGGCAGTGCTCGAGTCTGGGATAAAGAACAGCAGTAAGCATATTGTCATCTCCCACCTCGCCACCCTAATCAGCGCCGCTATGCACTCCCATTGTTCGACTGAGCTGGCTCACTTCCCGGAGGAATTCTCTTGCCACAGTGCCACCCACATCCTGTTCTTTTCAACCCCTTTCATCCGCAAATTCACTTCCTTTTTCTGTTGCTAATGCCCCTCAATCTCCCTCTTCCTCCATCACTTCACCGGATCAATCTCCCATCTCTGCTTAGCTCCTCCTTCTCTATCTCCCTATGCACCTTACTTCCTGTCCCCCCACCTCGCTCCACCCTCTCCTCCTTTCCCTTTTCTTCCCAGTGGAGCGGGGATATTGATGCAAACACACACACACAGCGCTGAGAGGTTCTTAAGCTGCTCTGAGCGATCCACAGGCCTCCCCTCCATTGTGCCCCTTGACTGTAGGAAGAGTCTTGATTTCCAATAGGCTTATCCCACCAGTCCTCCCAGTGCCGCGTCCGAGGGGTTTTACTCGGCATCTTGGCTGGACTGAGCATGTCTGTGCCACCGCTCCGGCGTGCTAATGGATCAAAGAGATGTAGGTTGTGTGTGTGTGAAAGTATTTGAGACCAGCTGTAACGAAAGGGATGCTTATGACGGCGACGGTGAAGGAAAACATGTAGGATGTTTAGAAGAGATTTACCGTGCCATGAGAGACGGCATGAAGTGCTTTTCTTACCTCAACCATGACTCCAATCTGCCCGGACTTCCCTTCTGATTTTCCAACCACTCAGTCTCCCACATATCAAACTTTTCTTGCCCTCTTCAGAGACCCCTAGTTTCTCTGATTGTTTATTGACTTCTGGACGTGGGGGGGGGGTTTGTGCCAAAACTGTCCAGTGTTGTGATGTTTCCAAATTGTTTTGCAGGAAGTTTCTTGAAAATAAGCCAAAAAGGAGTTTCTTTGTCCATTCTTTCTTATTTTGGATGATTTTGGGTAATTTCGGATGCATTTGGACCGTTTTCAAGGAGGTGAATGGAACACATCTGATAAATGTTAGACAGAATATTTGTGTTGGACGACCACTACGATGAATCTCCATCTGCCTCTTGTTGACAGCTTCCTGCATTTGTTTCATAAACAGCTTCTGCATTATGTATAGTGATGAGACGCGCTTGGTGAGCAGTGGAGAAGTTATACATGAATAAGTTTGAACAAGTTTTTTAGGACTGTTTTTACAACCATACAAGAGTCTGAATCCTAACTTTTTGGCTGTTTAATAATTCAAATTTATTTTGAGAGTCTCCCACTGCGAGAGCAAGCCCATTTGCCGCTGACCCTGGTGGCAAACATTCTGAAATACGGCACAGCTCTTCCTCTTGCCAATTTAAAAGAAGCTTCTACTTATTGTGGCGAGGCATGAAGCAACGTTTGCAAAAAAAAGGAAAAGGAAGGATTGATTTCCCATCCATATTCCTCCCAACTGCATGCATTTGTTTGATTAACCCCCTGTTTCATGCATCAGGGTCCAGTATTTAAATCCGACTGTTTTTATAGCTGCAGCATTACATCACCTTGATAAAAAAAGACTCCTGATGTGTTGGGCAACATTTCAAACCCAGTCTCTTTGATTCCACCAGACATATTTTGATATATGTGGAAACTTTGACCTGAATTTAAAACCAAGTTTTGTGCTGAATCAAAGAACCGAGGGCTTGCAGCATGCATCTGTAATGTGGGTCCGAACAGAGAGGGCAAAGGAGGTAGAGAAGGAAGAGATACCACGTTATTTCTAGATATTTTTGATCCGTTTTGACGCTATGCTTCCTCACCTTACCTGTGGATGTATACTTCTTCCAAACCCCTGACGGGCCTATATATAGCTGGGAGGGGAAATGTATTTCATGGCTTGTCTGCGCAGTGACATTTCTCCTGATGGTAAATGGGGTCTGCGCTTGCATTGATGTTGTTTGTGTCATTTCTTCTTTTTTTACTCAACACTTTGTGTCTGTATTTCCTGCCTCAACCTTTCTCTTCAAAGTGGCATAAAAGGCAGCTGTCATACCTGACGATCAAAGAGCAACAACCAAAGCGCAGGCTCTCTGTTGTGCCGCTGTCATTTTCGTTCTTTAAACAACAAGACATGAGAGACCTTCAAAAACCCACGGCCACTCTCGGTGCACACGCAGCAGCTTCACACGCTCAGGAGATCTCGACCCTGTCTCGGGTTTGTGATGCCAGCGTGTCACAAACTTTGAGTTGCCATAAATTGTTGATCCTGTAACAAAGACCACATCATTCAGAAGCAGCTCTGCAGAAACATACAGTACTAAACTTTGTTTACGGATGTCTGGGCAGAGGGAAAGTATTCCAGCTGCGGCACAATGTTTATCATTAACATGGGATCGAGTAATTAGTATGTGGAGGAAATTGTGTCCTAAAGTGCTGAAGTTGCACGCAGTGGAGCGAGGAAAGGAAATGAGGGAGATATATGCAACAAGGGTCCAATTAGGACTTTAACCAATGCATATTTACCCCTAAATATACCCCATAAAAGTGTATCTGCATGGGCAAATGTACTTTTAAATTAACTCAAAGAAAATACCAAGATTACAAGCAGTAAGCCGTGCATTGAGACAAATACATACATGCAACTCTGACGATATAGCAGGAAATGTCATTCAGTGTTTACCATATTTGCTTCACTATTCAAAAGTATTTAGTGCCACTTGTCTGATAATTAAGAACCAGTACAGCCATAGTTTTCATGCACATAAAACCACTGCCTTTTCATGCTTTAGGAAGGAGAAAGTCAGCTTCATAATTTCTTTGCTTGCAGTTCAAAGTTGTGCAGCATTAAGCCCGATAGTCATGTAGGCAGGAGAGGGAAAGTGCAGCCATTCTTTATTTATCACATATTGATAATGACACATAAATTGGAGACGCAGGTGAGGATGAATACATTGAGGTCAGCAGGATAATCCTGGATGTACTGTGGTAAAGCGCCTCATCACTTGTCAGCGGAGAGTGTCGGTGTCGGGAAGCATGAGTCGAAGGTGCAGCAAGCAGCCCGACTGTCAGAGACGCATCAGAGAGGGATTGTGCAGCTCTGACGGCGACACAGACGATAGAGACATGCTTGAAAGGTTGAGGTATTGAATTTTACTTCCTGACAGCTGAGTGACCTTTCGGCTCTCGAGGGGGACGAGACAGAGATGGATTTCGCCCACGCTCCCGTCCACTCCTCCCACAGGGTTGAGAATTAATGCTCCTTTTCTACCTCTCTGCTGAGCTGGGAGACCCGGGGCAGAACTGCATCACCGAGCTCTGGTGTACAACCAGAAGGGGTTAGTCTCACGTCAGCAATTAAAGGAGAATTGTATGAATTAGCTCGACATAAGAGGGAGTTGTTGGGATCATTTGCATTGCGATAGCCGTGCTTGGCAGGGTACTGAACCTGGCAGAGTCAGAGAGAGGACCCACATAGTTAATTGTTCTCACCGATGCCCCGCTCCCCTCTTCGCACCTCAGAAGAACTGCTATTCATAAATAAATGCAGCATGGCTGGCCCTCGCTAATGCACTGAATACCAATGAGACTCCTGTCTTGACTCTCAGACTGCGAGGCTCTTCTTCTTCTTCATCTCTCATCTGCTCTCCGAAGGCTGTGAGGTGAGAGCTACAGATCACAGTTTCATGTGACGGCCTCTCTGGCTCCGCACAGGATCACCTGGTGTCTTTTAAGGAGCAACGAGATCAGAATACACCTCAAGCTGAGGGCTGTAATGCATCCCTCCCCCACCCCCACCTTAAAGTTCACTGACTCGTAGCTTTCCATGCTTTGTTCCTGCGGTGTGCAGAGGAGGTTTAAAGCTGCTTATGCGGTGTAGTCACGTACTGGCTGAGTGACCGAGTGCTGAGAGTGATGGAGTTGCAATGACAGCGAGTGATTTCATTCTCCATCTATCTTTCCAGGCATCACACGCAGCGGCCAATGGCGTGGCGGCTGTCTACGCTCCATTACTCCTACTGGCCAATGAGCCATCTGCATGAAGGGCCTCATTGATTCCTCCTTACTCGTGCTGCTTTGTGGAAATATACAGAGTCAGGTTCAGTTAAATATGGATGCATCAGGAGGCGGCTCACCGGACAAAGCAGAGCATGTCAGGAAGAAGAGCCTCTGTTTTCATGCTCTTTCTGTGAGGATTTAATTGTGAGATAATGGAGGTCAATGGTAAAGGTTGAGTGTCTTGCTTTGAGACTGATCCCAGATCCTCCAGCTCTCCCCACTGCAGTATTTACTATTCACAGGATTCTCGCTGGCGCTATAAATTCTTCATGAACGTGTCAAAATATTGTTCCGAAAAAGCACTTCTATGTTTCATACCTTGAAGATCCTGTCGACTAGAATATCCATAATGTATAAAATAGGTTTTCACACCCACTGCTCAATTTAAAAGATAAAAGGACAGCATAAAATACTCAGGATTCCTGCACTCTTCCACTAATGTCACATTAATAGGCTTGAATTCAATGCCTCGTCTTCTGCAGCTGGCTGTCAGACACTTTGCATACTAGTAATGCATTTTAATTAGCATGTAACTCATGTAAATAAAGAGTTTATAACCAAGAAAAATGATTCACCGAGGCAGGTGCGTATTTTAAAAAGCACCAGAGAGAAGTTTGTTGCCTAAACTTGATCAAGTATTTCACTTATTTAATCTCAGGCTGTTTTTACTCCGAAGGGGCTCGAATAAGCATGGCTCGTTTTGCTTCACATTTATACTATTATTGACCGACTTTTTCTAATAGTATATCATCAAAAGAGATCAGAAGGACAGTTCAATGTTGCAGGTACTTCACTGAAGACATTCATGGAGTCCAGCCTGCAAAACATAACCCCCCTGATGCCCTGTTTTATGATAAATTCATAATGCAGTTGTAGTCCCTTTATGCTCGATACATAAAAAAGCAACGGCTATTTTGTTGGAGTGTGGAGGATGACTTGATGAGTCTCATAGCCCGAGGATGGATGCAGCTTTCTTGCAGAAAAGAAGGACAGTAAAAACCCAACTAGATTAACACTTATTCACAGTAACCTGTGCAAGGAATAGCATATTCAATTAAATAGTGTGAAGTATGTAAGTCCATGTATGGTTTGGATGTCAGAATAGCCTTTTTAACCCCCGTTATTCTCCTCATCTACCCCCTAATCTCTTCTGCGTGTCAATGTCATTCCCTGTGTGACGTGAGGATTGAGGCTGCAGTGATGGGATAAGACAGCTGGAGGCCGGACTCGAGTAAAATACCTCCTCATAACTGCCACCGTTGCCCTCGGAGTAACCTCCCCACCCCTCTGCGACCCCGTCCTCCCCGCAGCGCTGACGGCCACTTTACTCGCACCCTGAAACATGTCCGAGGAGAGGTTAAGAAGAGAGGGCAGGGAGATTGACGCCCTGTCTGGATTTTCTGGGTTTGTGTGCGGGTGTCAGTGGTGTGGATGGAGCTCGCTGATCCCCACGAGAGTGTCGGTGTCACGACCCGGCTTTCATCTCGTCTCCAGTGTCTGTGGCTCAGACTTTTTAGACACAAACTTTGTGCTTAGACGGCAGCTTTCTGTGAAGTGAACTGAGGGATAAGTGCAAATGTGTCCAGTGCATGGAAGCTACGGTTGTTTTTTTAAAGTGTAACTCCACTACGAGGCTTATTTATCACATTTAATCTTCTGTGCATTTTAAGACAGCCTTTATATGGTTGAAGGAATCAAGATTAAATCTCAGGCTCAATGGGAGATAAGTGCTATGAAAAGAATCTAAGTGACAATATTGTGCATTTACACATTGCACCCAAGGAGAGAAAGACATACCTATACAGTGTGTCGGTCCTGGCATGGCTAATTGACATTTTGTTGCTAAAATGGTAAGAAAATACAAATAGAGGAGTGTCTTTTTAATGAAGCTTCCAATTAGTTCACATAATGAACCACAAACATCTTCATTTTCATATAAATGATAACATTTTCCATACCTATGAACTGTATACGTGACTGTAGCTGTAAGTAACGCGGCCTAAAGTGAAATAATTGCCTCAAAAAGCTGGTTTTGAAGTTTACTTTTCATATGCAATTAAATGATATTACTTATAATGCGTGTTATTTATGTAGCGCTTCTCCTGGTACTCAAAGCTCTTCACAAGCAAGTTCAGAACAATAACAGCAAAATGCTAAGCTAGGTGGAGGTGAGCATGCAGGTTTTGGAAGTCTTGAAGTTGCTGAGGATGTATGCAGGTGAACCGTAGAGGAAGCTGTTGCAGTAATCAAGACGGGATGCTGTGAAGGCTTGCGTGAGACGTTCAGGGGCGGTGTAAATGTTGTGCAACTCTTACTCAAGGGGAGCATTTGAATCCCCGATGATGCGTCTGATCAGAGGAGCTGACACTACAACGTTTACTCAAATCTATTTCAAGCTAAAGCTCACCCCCTATCATGCAAACAATAGCGTGTTTTTGAGGGAACTTTAATGATCCAAACAACAAAGGCCCCTGCAAAACGATGTTACATAACTCCCTCCGACGTAGTGACAAAGCGCTCTGCGGTCGTTGTGGTGTTGGAACACAGTTTTGAGAGGAAGCTGTTTATGTAGAAAACTATTGTCTTGCATGACGAATGGCTCTCCTTTCTGACAAGTTTTCCTTTTGTCTCCCAGAAGCCGCCACCGAACATCCGTAATTACATTTCCCCATCTGTCTGCTCACACAATCCCCCATACATCACCATCACAACATTTCCATTAAGTCCCACTGAGTTAAGTGAAGAGGGGCGAGGGAAAGTGTGGTGCATTCATAAACAAATAGATGATGCTATTGGAGGAAATGTTTGACGAGGTTAAGCCATTTGTTTGGAGATGCTATCGTAGAAGAAAGGGAAATCAGAGGCCTCTATTTCAACCCCTCTTCCTCTTCCTCTTCCTCCTCTGTCTTTGTCTCTATGCCCTTGGCACCGCAGAAATTCCCCCACAAGATGGTGAAGTGCAAAGCGACGACCACACGGGAAGTAATTACGGCAAGCTTTAAATTGTTCAAACGAGCAGGAAGAAGTTGATTAAACAACAGAAACAATAATGACCGGATTGTTTGAGACACTAATGAGAATCTCGCGACAAATTACTGTCGAGGCTTTAAAGCTGGCGCACACACACACACACACACACACACACACACACACACACACACACACACACACACACACACACACACACACACACACACACACACACACACACACACACACACACACAGTGATATTTCCCAGTTGTGTTACACTTGAAAGATTCCTTGATGTTCGCTCGTCTCTGTTGATATTTAAGTATTCCCATTGCAACATGCACCTGTTATATTAGCTTGTATCCCCAAATGGAGCTTTAGAGCATCCCGTGCATGCAAACTCACTGGAGGGTGAAAACATACATGTCACACACACACACACACACACACACACACACACACACACACACACACACACTTATAAATGCTTGCTCATGAACAGGCGAGTGAGCAAGGAAGCCGAGATGGATAGTGGTTTTAATAAAGTGTGCTCCAGACAAGGAAGGATGGGGAACAAATTGGAGAGGGATGTACAGTGGGAGCCAAAATCAATAATAAAGACTTCCATTTCCAAACAAGATGAGGCGCCTGGGAGTTGATGTATAGACGTGAAGCTGATGTACGGACTTGGCCCCGGCACGTCCATCAGACGGACAGGAAACCAAACGTATGGCGGATGACTGACGGAGCCAATGCTACATTAGCTCCATATTGGTAATCAGATCAGAAGCTGAAGGAGAGTGGGAGTAAACAAAAGATCAGTGAGAGACTGTTTCAGAGTGTGTGCTTTCTGAGGCTGTCACTCAGGCCAGAGGAAAACATACCTTTCACTTTTGCTGCAAGACTCAAATAACCTTTATGGTTTTTCAGAAACTCTAGGAGGCGTGAGATGCATCGGCAGTGAGTGATCATGCTGCATGCTTTTCCTGTAGAGCATCTTTGCAGATCATTTACAGTACATGCACAAACACCTATAAACCATCTCCAGAGAAGGGGATTCACGCTGGTTTCAGACCACAGTAAAAGCAATACCAGTCCTGCCAATGGTTTCACACTGTTCCACTGGTGAATAGGAGGTGGTTAGATGTGCTGCAATGTGCCAACAAAGCCAGGGAAGAAGACTTAGGATGGTAAACATGGCGACTAAATGACTTCCTAGTCTCGTTTCCTAAACACTTCTCCTTGATGTTGATGTCCTCGTAGCTCTGTAAGATGTTCCAGTGTATTGAATGCAAAAGGAGAGAAGATAGGAAGCATTGAAGCACCTTTCCTTAGCCTTTCTGCAGAACTAAACCAGTTCCTATCATGGCTTTGTGGTCAGTTCACTCAGTAAGAACCTTATTTCTTTAGCATGCAAACAATGCTGGATTTAAAACTGGCTCTGCAATTGTTTTGAGGAGAAAAATGCATTCAATTCCTTTGTTTGACACGATAATATCAACACAATTCAGATTCAGAAGTTCACATGTATTCAGAGATTCAAAGACCATCATTCATTCTTTTCTACACAATAATAACTCCTTTCTTGTGTCAATGCCAGAATCCAAGGCTGAAACAAGGACTGTTTTTTGCACGATGTCTAACTTCTGATTCAGGTTCTGTTAGATCCCACAGAAAGAAGCTCTCTGATTGTGTTGAGAAACTGTTCCAGCTTTTCAAACTTTTATTCGATTATTTCCTTTTAAAGACTGCATCAATATGCATCTCATAAATGTTTTTGGGGGATAATGGCTGCATCCATTTTAGAGATAATAAAAAGCTTTTATGCCGTTTCTTTTCGGCTCAGATTTGAATGGATTAATGCAGGAGCTAAGTGCTGCATTAAAAACACATTAAGTTATCAAAGGCACAAGTTCCCTCTGCACTTATTGTTCAGTGTGACCTTATTCTCAGTCACTTTTGGACTAAATGCCAAGTGAATATAATGTCATATGATCACAGCCTCATGTCGACTAGAAAAGAAGAGCTTCAAAGACGGTCGCACAAACTTTGTTGGGAAACTAAACCCCCGTCATCATGCATGTCTTTCTGCTTCCTTGCTTTTAGAAGCTGTGTTACAGAAGTAGAGGCAGTTTTGTGCTTTATAGGAATTAATTGGATAATTTCTGCATGCAGAGGAACATTAATTAAAGTTCTGGCCTCAGTCTCTAACCTTAAAGGTACTTGCATTATATTGTATTTAATCACAGTAAATTATTCTCCAATCTGAACCACTCTGCATTTATTTAATCCCAGCTCTTATATATGGCTTTTAACAATTGCACAGTTACTCTTTTCTTTATGTGCATGTGTAAATGGCTCTTAATTCTACTTCTTATCCACCTCATGAGGCTTTACCTTTGCACACTTTGATGCTACTCACTACAGTTAGCTTAGCATAGCACAGACACTGGGGGAAACAACAATCCTTACTTTGTCTAAAAAGTGACAAAACAGCGACGTGATTATATTTGATTTTGCACAAATCTATAGCAGCTCTCTGCAGTGAAGCATGAAGACTGTTCTTTGGTAATTACAGGTACTGTAGGCCAAGTGCTTTCAGCAGCGCATAAGTACCTGTAATCTCTGTGAGGAACGTCTGGAAGGTTGTCAACACTTTAACCTAGCGGATAGACGTCTCTCAGATACAGCTGAGGAGTAAAAAGCAGAAGTAAGGCATTAACAGATGTTGCAATGACTCAAAACAAATCTTGATTCTTTTCAATCAGAATTATTGCTTAATGGGACAACTGGGATCTGCATAAATGAGAGATATTGAATCATAATCTCCCTCTTTATTGGAGGAGAAATACCTGATTGCTTAGACAAAGAGTGTGTGATGAAAAGTTACAGATGAAAGGCACCTGGGGGAGGATGGCGGCTGTGATTAAAGTACGCCGATTAAGTCTCTATATTCTCCACCACATTGGGAGTAAAATGCTCAGCCTCTTCAGGAGATGAATCCTGTTTGCATGTGGTTATCCGCTCTTGAGAAATACCACGATCTGAACAGAGATTTCCCGCATGTGTGTGTTTACGCCGCCACTTCTAACACACACATATAGACACTTCCATAATGCTCCCCATCGCGCTAAGCCTCTCATCCCCATTCAAACTCAGTCTCCTTGCTCTTTCCCCATTTCAATCTGCACTCTCTGTAATAGAGTTCGCTTTCACCTTCTCCCAGAGGGGCGACTTTGCCTCCGAGCCAATCTCTTTAGCTGTATGTTTTATACTGTCCCTGGGTGTGAGTCACGGGTCAACAATGAAACTGTGAGCACCCTCCCTCCCTCCCTCCCTCCCTCCCGTCGCCTCTCCGAAGTGTGGGCTGCCCCGTGGTGGAGCGCTGCAGAGTCAACAACCTCTCCATGCTTTGTGCAGGGGTGACTAACTCGGGGCATCCCGGCTGAGATGTGTTTTACTCAGTCGCTCCAACCCCGGAGTAATCTGCACTGATGGAGCTGTTGTGCTGTAAACAAAAGACCTCCACCACTGCCTCCTTTCATCCCAATGTTCATGCACAACTGTGGCTGTTAAAAAACCAGTATACACATATGTTATAGCTGGGATTATCTATCAATGGCTTCAGTCATTTTGAAGCTGATTTTGGACCGATGATGGGACATTTAAAGACGCCACAAAGGACTTGTGATTAACAATTACGTGACATTTTGTAGACCCACCGATTAATCAAGGGGATAATCAGCGTTGGATCAATAAAAAATGATTAGTCGCTGCCCACAACGCCTCTAAATCTGCTCATTCTTTGTCACGCATACCTTTTTCAATGGTTGTGTATTTAAGGGAAAGGACGGAATGACTAAGACGTGTTTTTAATTGACCTGCATTGAAAGTTTTCCACTGGCTCTTTGGTGAAGAGTGTGACAATGTCAAAGGTCGTTGTGTTGTTGGAGAAGTTGCTCCGTGTCTCTGGGTGCAGTGTATCTCCTGATTGCAAAACTTCCCACACGATGTCTCTGATTTACGTACCGATCTTGCAAAACAATCCCCCCCATTTTCCCAAAAATCATGTAAAGCTGATTGGAGTCTTTCCAGAGGAGGGCGTGTCGGCACGGAGCGGCTGATTGAAAAGAGTTATTGTTGTTTGGCGAGGCGTGCTGATCAGAACCCAAAGGCCATTCGGTGATGCGTGTGGGAGGACGGTGAACAGCTCCACAGATAGGTGTGTTTAAACACATTTCATAACCTGTCCTTATTTGACTATCTTCATTAAGTTGGTGTAGAAATCTCAGTCATTGCTGCAACATCTGTTCCACTTGTTAATCGCCGCTTTGAAAGAGGGATATTTCAGTGCGAAATGCAGATTCATATCCCATTAGAGTCCATAGAACGAACAAACCGTGTCCCATCAACCAACCAACCATCCACCAATTCCCATGGCTGTATTCAGGATTACATTATAATACAGCAGCAGCCATAAACTGTATGCGTCTTCTCCTGCACCAGTATGCTCTCTTTACACAGCATGCAAACTGTCCCTGCACCTCTTTCTCTCATCAACTAAAGGCAAATACAAATGCACGTTTTAGCGTTGGCTCTGTATAGATTTGGTCCACACGATGTACAGCTTGAAGCTACAACTGATCCCTCAAAATGTTAGCTGAATGTTCATACTGGCTGCACTAATTAGCACTTTTTATCACTCTTACCTATTTGTTATACCTTGCACCTGCACTTATTGTATCCTTGTGTTATTAACATGTGTGCCTTATTTAATAGTTCATCATTCATCCTATTTTTCCTTTTTTATGTGCACTGCTGTGACACTTAAAAGGGGGTTTCTGATTCTGAAAATGTCCACACACTCCCCTTTTATTCCTCCCCTCTGTTCTTTGTCACTCAGATCCTCCACTTATAAAACCCTGCCTGGCAACTGGCACATTACTATTATATTCTATTAGAGGCGTCAGGATAAATAATGTTTAATCTGAAGCATGGCTAGAGTCCAGCCGGGCTCCAGCCATGCATTTAATGTTGTTCTGCAGCAGGCTGAGGGGTCGCTCAGGCCTCCAACGCAGCGCCCTTTTACACAATGTCTAAAGTCAGAGGAAGGGATAAAAAAACCCGAAAGAGCAGGTTCTCGCCGAGACTCCAAATAAAACAATTTACACACAACTGGGGATCTGGACTCAATTCCTCCCGAGCTGGGAGCTAATTAAAAATGTGACCTCGCACAAAGGGAGGCATAAACAATTTGTATTCCCTCTGCTCTGCTCTGTCTTCCTCTTCCTCTCTGTACACACACACACCATTAACTTTATGAGTGTGAAGGGAGTCCGGCTGAGAGAAATGAATAGCTGATTTCACTCAGGAGCAGCACGTGCACTCTGTAGGATGCACGCTTCACCATCTATCATAAGTAATGTATTGCATTGGAAACTTGCTATTTTTATGGATAAAGAAACTGAAAGACTTCTGAAGTTATTCCCTCTGTGTTTCCCCCACTTAATCACGACAGCAGCCGTGTAAAAAATGGGTCAGTTGATACAGCATCGACCCGTAGGCGTTTGGAAATATCAGATCCTACATAATTCACTCTGGGACTGATCATGGTTTAAAAAAAAGAGGCTGACATTTGACGAATACCTCCATCAAACAAGTCGATTGAACTAGATTCTGCTTTGATGTCTGACTCCTTTGCGCACATGTATTAATCGCTGCTCACACATCAATACTAATCAGGGTTATTCTGATTAAAAATAAGGCCTGTCCAAGTATCCGTCTAACTTTAAGACATGTAGCTGTGACCGTGGGTGAGCAGGAAGCGTGTCGCTGATGGACGTTAGGAGAGGATAAACGGCTTTTGATGGCTCTGGCTGTCGTCTGGGAAACAACCTGTGACCTTTCCGATAAAGGAGGTCTTTTTACCCACTAGGCCACCGTGCCACCTCATCTCTTTTTTATAGACAAGAACCAAGGTCAAGAACATGCAAGTGGTAGATCTGAAAGTAGGATTTCAACGCTGCACCTGTGCACCATCTGTGCACAAACAGGAGGGAGGACTCTCTGCAGAATGAAACCATTTCAAGGTACTCTTTAGTCCAGTAAAAAAACAAACCAAGAACAACTGAAGCAAACAGGATAGCCGGACCTGTTAGATATCCATCCTGCACCTCCCCACCTTCACCTTGCTGCAGGACATAAATCCTGAGGGACAAGGCGACACAAAATGTTACAATAACCAATGGAAACGTTGGAGGAAACCATAAAAAACTGTCCCAAATCTGCAGTAAACCGGTGTGTCCGCTCTGAGGATGATTTACTCCTCCGTGCCCCTCGGATCGTCGTTAAAGACACCATGATATCTTTGACCTTGACATCTTACTTTATTATACTCCAAACTGCCTCTCTAGGATATTAATATCTAGGTATTCCAGCAGCTACCTTACCTTACCTGTCCGTGTGGATTATTTAGAAGCCATATGGTGCAACGTCTAGATAGGAGCCAATAAAAGGTGCTTTTTATTAATGAAACTTTGAGAGAAAGGTGTGAATATTTCAAAAGACTCACCTGTTCCTGCAGCGCCGTAATGAGACACCCCGTGAGTAGAAAGGGAGCGAGGCATCACTCTTCTTCTTCTGCGTCCTATGAATCCGCAGAATGAGGTGAGGTTAACGGCAATGAGTGTCAGATTCAGCGTGCTATGATCCGAGGGAAGAGAAGAGTCTCGAGTTTCTGAGATTGCAAAGTTAGAGAAGACATGTGGAGCGACATGTACATGATTTGTAAGAAATATCTGCAGAATCGAGGGTCTTTTGTTGACACGGTGCAACAGGTTTAATGGATCCTTGTGTATCTCAGTCATGTTGCAATGGCATCCCCACTGCAGAGCCCCTCTAGCACTGGGATCAGTGGTGGGAAATCATGTGTTTTTATATGCTATCCTTGCAGATTGTCTCTCACCTGGAGCTTTCAGTCATATCACATGATCTTCATATGGTGTTTGATCAGCTTTATGGACTTCTTCCTCATAGTGGATTGAAATTTGAGTTGATCTCTGATCATGGGAACAGCTGTGGACTAAATAATGTCACTTAAAGGTCCTTTTTTGTAGCTTTTGACACTGATTACATGGGCGAATAATGACTTTTAAACCTCTGAATCACAGCTTACTCCTCTGATTCGTTAGGGTTTAAACCGGTCTAGTGTTTTTGTTATTCAGCACGTGTCCTTATTAAATATAGTTTGTCATCCTGGATGTTACACTTTAACATGCTTTTCATCCTCCTCTCTATAATTGTCTCCGTTAATCCCATCTACTCTTCATGGACCAGTCGGCGTTGTTGTGCAGAAGTCACACCCAAAGTGTCAGAGTATGTTTCATGCTTCACGCTTATTTGTTTTAGGCTTTCCAAATGCATGACATTAAGTGGAAATTTGCTCATCAAGGCCTGCCACTGAAACTGCTTCAATAATCTGTTTCTCATCCCTTTTGATTTTTATCTGTGAGGAAATGAAGGCCTGTACTTACATGACTCATGCAGATCACTTTGGCTTAATCTGATTGCAGAGCAAGGATTTAATCAACAAATATGATCGCTGCTAATGGTTTGCTTTTATTTAACTGACAGGTAAGGCGCCAAAGATACTTTAATGCACACTTCTTGGATCATTTAGCAGCTGGATATCCCCCTTAAGAAGTGCTGGACAGCAAAGCAGAGCTAAAAGAAGGTAAATACAGGACTTATGTTTGTCAAATATCCTAAAAGAGATGACTCCAAATGAAAGATAAATCATTTTAAAGTTATAAGACTTCATATTTCCTGACATTTTTAAACTAATACTGCTGCAGCTCACTACTTGGAAATTGACCTTATATAAGGAGAGCCTTCCCGAGATCTAAAGCAACTCTGGAGGAAGTTATTAAACATTAATTATGGATCCCGTCATCCAAGTGAATATCGGGTAATTCAGCAGCCCTGGACACGAGTATTTTTTTTGCATGCTGTAAAATGTTCAAGGGCCACTCAGAAGTCTTTCATGGGCTGCAAGTGGCCCCAGAACGGGACTCTGAGCACCACTGATCTATAGAAGCATGTGTCAGCGAGACCGTAATTAACTGGAGGAGCACTCACCGCCATGGCAGGAGTACAAAACTTTCCTTCAGCGCATGCATGCATAGTGATAAGCAGTACCTTATTGAAGGTGTGACGGACTAACCCGCAGAGGATGGACGCACCCTTGAATCAGCGTCAGTTTCTCTGGGAACACACGAGTGAAATAGGGGTCATCACACTCCTACAAAGTTCTCTTTATGTGTGTGAGGGAGTGGGCAAGAGTGTGTGTGAATGAAAATCACAAACCTTTGCAGTCTATTTATAATTCTTTTGAAAATCCTGGAGTGCTTTCTCTGCAGCCTGGAAATGTAGTGCTCTATTTTTATGGACAACAACAGCAACAGCTAACCATCATGACCATTAACAGGAATGGTTTGGAGCTACGTCCCCTGTAGCGCTGGATGAAAGGTGCTGCCCGGTTGAGAAACACTGCAACAAGCAGACGGTGATATCCGTTACCTGAATGATGCTCCGGGGCCTCGGGGTGTTGGCTAAAGAAATATGAGCGTTCAGGTTTCTGCCCCATTGGCTAGGAGGAACATTTCCCCCGCAGTCTCACGATTAGTTTTCGGCCTCTTCCTCCCCCCCACCCTCACCCTGCGAGGTGTGATTCTCCCCCACAGCTGTTTGTCACGCCGTGTGAAGTATTGCCCTGCAGTCACATGCTGCTGCACTGAAATGCATCAAAGGGCGAGTTTGTCAGTGCAGGAAATATGTGGAGCTTTTTATGCCGGCTCCTCTGCCCGGGTGTTACGACACCTTAAGCCAGCTCTGCATGCCCACGCCGAACAATGGTGGCTTCTCAAATCAGCTCGTAGCATTTGCATAGAAATTGGTTCTAGATAAGGAGATGGGCCTTTGAAAAACTCTCACACTCTTTCTGTGCCACACACACACACACACACACACACACACACACACACACACACACACACACACACACACACACACACACACACACACACACACACACACACACACAAATAAACAGACTCATCTAGAGACTCTGTCCTTTTTGAGGCCCAATCACTGGAGCGACCCTCAATGCAGTCAGAGGGGAGGACATGATGAGGAATAGATCTGAGGACGACTCTTCATGTTTACCAAAAGGCTGAGAGTGGATTCAACATGCAGGAATCCTCTGCTTCTCTTTTAAGATATCTGTAATTTGCATGCCTTTGTGTCCGTGAAAAATTGTTTCATATTGATATGTTCATGATGTAAGAATGTCCTTTAGAGTTTACCAGCAAACACCCTTTATCGCCGCTTTATTGGAGAGTAAATGGAGGATGTTTGTGGAGAGAGAGGGGGGGGGGGGGGGGGGTTTAGTAACAAATCCTCCAAAAGTCAGCTTGTAATTGCCTCCTAAAATGACTTGAGTTTGGCCTATCAACAGGATCTGCCACCGCTATGGTTGCAGGGATAGTTTTTGAGAAACATACTGATAGGCTTTTTAAGTTTGACTGGAAACGGGGGAGAACAGCTAGCCTAAGTCTGGTCTTTTTCTGCCTCTCTGGTCTGAAGTGTGCTCACTATGTTGTTCATTTTCCACTGCAAACTAGAGAAGGCAACTCTTCTGGTCAACACACATTACCAAAACCCTCCGCTGCTGCACAGATATGTAACTCTCTTTGCCAAACACTGACAGCAGAGGAAACAGGAGAGCGGTGCGTTTGTACCTGGGCAGCGAAAAAGTGTTCTGAGGGAGCCAGGGCTGCAGGAGAAGCTGCTAAATGTCAGAGGTTCATAGCTAAACTGTGCACCGAGCAGCAGGGGGTCCGGGGGAAGCAGAGCGGGGAAAATAACATTCAGCTGCGGAGAAACTTTGCTGTAGTGACAGCTTCCACAGCGGGCATAGCGAGCTAATGCCAGACCTGCCGATGAATGTGTCCGACCATAAAGAGCACCTTTCAGTCACATCTGGCATATCGGCGTGTGAGGCCTGCGCTCGGACACGTCAGAGCTGAAGGCTGCCAGTTAACAGATGGAAAGTTTTTCTGCCTGCTTTGTGAATGTCATATTTGTGATTTGGACTGTCAGCACGACTCATCACCTTTTTACTCTGTGATGAACGAGCAGAAAGAGAAGCCTGAGAAATGTGTCGCAGGGAGGGACACAATCAGCCAGCTCCAGAAACTGTGTGGAGCATTATCTGCCAAGGACAGTTTGTGTTTGCACTTAGGAAGTGATGTATAGCATTTCACAGCTACCTTTTTGAAAAGTGTTACTGAATCTGATCCTGATTTGATGTGAAAATCAACATTGAGGCTTTCATTAATGCACTCCTAAACCTTCATGCCTTGTGTGATGCATAACATATCTTGGATGGTAATAAAACAAGGCGCAGTTAAATGTAATTATAGGTGGCACAAGATTTTATTTCTATTCACAAACGCACCGTGCTCTGTGCAGAGTTCAAGTGTTTGCCTGGACCACAGCAGCTCAATTGCTCATTTAAATTGTTAGCTTTAACATCCCCTGTGAGTTTACAACAATCATTATTATGTAAGCTTAGAAAAACTCTACAGGAATGAAGCATTTCTCTGAGTTTTGTTGCATATCTCTTTAGCACTGAATGTGTGGAGGTAGTATTTACCTTGTATTAGATTTGAAAATTCGGTGAAGAGAGGCTGACAACCCAGTGTCGTTTCCAGACGCTCCATCTGACTGCACACAGTGGGAGAGGTTTCTAAATAAAAGAACAGAAAGAGGCAGGAGAGCTTCTGCGCTGTGCCGTATTCACCTGAGAGAAACAAACCATTATAGGATATTAAATAAACATCAGTTTCGATAGGTGGTTTCTCAGATCCTCCCATGTTCCCCTCTGTAATATTGATCACCGCTGATTATGGGGCTTTAAATCTGAACAGAAAAGCAGAATTTGTTTAAAAAACGACACAAAGGTTTGGGAACCGTTACAGGAAACTACATAAAGTACTCTGATTGAAATGACAGATGAGAATTGCTTGTATGCATATAATTGTCCAATGTTCTCTGGAGTGCAAAGCTAAAACAGTGTGTCCTTGCAGGGACTAAATACTTGTTCTTATTATTTATCATCTTGAAATCCGGTTGACTTTTCTAGCAGGTAATGAGGCTGCATGCTGGACAGGTTGCCTGCTGTTTCGGCTTATTTAATGGTAATTTAACAGCAGGAAATGCTTCACAACCAGTAGAAGTGAAGCCCCTTATAGCTTTGTATTATGTAGAGAAATCCACCATGGATGTGAGGCAAAGGTTCAGGTGAATTGTGTGGAAAAATGGATGTCTTCCAGCCCTCTGAAAGAATTCCTCCCGTGCTCCTTCTGCAAACGAGCCAGGATGTTAACACTATTGACATTAGGGGGGGCAGAGGAGTCCCTCAGGCAGTTTTCAATGTTTGTCTCTGTGACCCAGAACTAGCTCCTGACAAAAAAAAGCTCCCCTCATTTCAATGCTAATGTGCCGTTATGGGTATTTTCAAAGCGTCGCTGCTATTTATTATGAATCAGCTTACCTGAGAGGCGGTGGTTAATCCTGTAGATCCCCGCACAGCTGCCGTGTGCTAAGAGGTCATGGAGATAGTGTTTAAATAGACTCTGCCTCCCTTATTATTCCAAGGGGACGACTACACACCTGTGCACGGCTGACGGATTCACCGCTTTTGCCCCTCTTTTTTCCTGCATATCTGCTAAGTGGTAGCAAGGGAGGGATCACAGGATCAACTTGTTTGCACCTCTTCAGATTGTTTGCTCAAGTGTCTTCATGAGCAGCATGCCAACACCTTAAAGCCATCGCCCAACAACAACACAACAACGACATAAAATGTATTTGCAATATAGCCTGCGTAATGGGAGGAAAAACAATCTCAAAGGGCCTGAAGCGGCTCGTTTGAATGGACGTTTTAGATATTGGAAAATGTATGTAGCTGTGTACATGCCTGCGACGGAGAACAGTGAAATATGTTATCTAATCAGAGTAAGAGACACATTCACATGGCAGCAAAAGTAAAAGCAGTCGCTGTCTTCATCCACGCGCCCGAGGCTCGTTCTGACGAAACGTCGTGATTTTCCCAGCAATTCAAAAAACACATTTGCGGCGTCTTTATGATCGATGTGCTAACAGATGCTTTGTGGCTGCACTGAACTTGTTTTACTGTACCCTACACACAGTGTTATCCCTATTCTGCGTCCCTATATCTTGAGGGTCCTGTTTCACACACTGACGTGGAAATGATTAAAGACGTGTTGATTGTCAGTAAACTCCAGCCTGCAGTGGCTTCAAAAACGGACCTTAAACATGGAGGTAGTTTCTCTGAAGACACACACATACAGTATGTCTGCCTCGGTGCAATAATTGTGCAGTTAAGGAAAGAACTAGGACCTACATTTCCACCGTTTATAAGAGTAATGGCTCAGCAGGATCTACCTGCACATCGCTGTCTCCTAGAAAAATATGCTCCTATTAAACTAAACTGCACTCTCAATTACTTTTTGAGGGAACTTATCCCAGACTACGGTGGTAGTTCGATGTGTAACATAGTATATGGAAAGAAATCTAAGACAAACGCAAGATTTAGCTTTAAAAATAAGTGTTTTCCCCCTCCTGTAGTGCGTTTATGTAGGTTTTGGTGCATGTAAATGGTCTAAATCCCAAAGTTCCCCATCCTCCTGACTGAAAATGAGCATGATAGGACCCCCTTAACTTCAAAATGGACTTTTGATTGCTTGACTTCTGATCACTGAGCAGAAACAAGGAACAGTCATCCCTTTAAAAAGAGCTCTTTAATTCACCACAAGGAAACCCTGATGATTCAGCACTTAGATTTGAAGGTTTGCTGTTAGAGATAATCAGATCAGTCAGATCAGATGGATGTTGAACCGCTGCCAGCCGCGAGCTTTGATGGAAAGGTTCAGCATCCCTTTAACTGCCATGTCAAACCCGTTTATTCAGCCCTCTCCTCCGGTCCTGTTTGTGTTTTGGTAATTGTGGCATTGATTTGGAGCCGGTCTTAAATGCGTCTAGTACCACTCTGCAGATAGGAGCTGCAGGTTTAACGCACATTGGAAGTGACCTCATGCCCACAGTGTTTACATTATTCATATGCTTCATATTGATCTTCCAGTCTGTTGACAAGTAACTAATAGCCGAGCCTTGGGATGACTTCATAGGCTAAAACCACCACCGCAGTGCTTTCAACTCTTCTGCGAAATGCAAAAGGTGATGCTGAGGTGAAGGCTGCCCGTGAGGAGCCTGAGACAGCCTCTCTGTTTCTATCTTTCATCCCAGACGTGTGAAGCCTTCCCCCCCCCTCCCACCTCCTCTCCGCGTTGACGTGTTTCATATCGGCTGCCAGATCACGTTCGGAGAGCCCAGTCAGTTTTAATCACACTCTCTGCCTGTGGAGCTTCCAGCGGCCATCACTGTAGCAGCAGGAGAGAGAGAAAGAGAGGTGGAGGCGGGATAGATACCAAGTTCATGATTACACACGCTGACAACTGATCCTGGATCCTGCACAGATAACCGCGCATCAAAGCAAGGTGGTCAGGAGCATTGCATTAGGCTTTCTTATTATACCAAAGACTGTCTTTCCTCTATACCTCTCCCACCACCAGATGGCATCATGCAGTGACTTGTATAATTTCACCTCCTTAGGCACATAATAACTGGCTGATAATTGTTGAGTCCTGCTTGGATGATTTGGAGATAAGTAATTCAACCATTCAGGTCAAAATTTGAGCTGCTCTACAAACACAACTATTTGCTAAACTTAAATATACAACATTTGCATCATAAGAATTGGAAATAGCAGATAAAACGAAGGAGATATCACATTAAAACATCCTATTCTCTACGAGCTTTTGGACCTCAGGTGAATCAAAGTGTTTGGGCATGCTTCTACCCCCCTCCCATGTTATACTTGTGCACGAAATGAAGAAGAAGGTGACATCAACACCAGTGACATACTGTATTCCTGCTGTTATCTATATCTCTATATATCTCTACAGTTCAGTGCAGCAACACTGACATCTTGTGGCCGAATGGAGAACTGCAATTAATTCTCCAGTTTCTGCAGCTCTCATACAGTGCTTTAAGATAAAAGAATATGTTCTGTTTTATATAGTGGGTATAGAGACACACTTTGAGGATAAGTAGATAGACAAGTGTATATTCGAAAAACAACTATCCAAACTAAATTTTGGGGGAATAAAGCAACTCATCTTTCCTTATTCCTTTAGATAATTGTATTACATGTAAATGCCTGATTTTATTAAGATTTGTATGTGTGTTTCTCATGTTTTCACAGTATTTTCTCATGGCTGAATGCTGACAGCAGGGGGCGCTGGTTGTCCTTCACCTCTCTGCCCAACCGGAAACAAACCACCGAAGAGAGAAGCACGTGACTGTTTGTGATTGTCGGTCTCAGTAGCTCACCTAGATGGTAAGAAATGAATTATAACTCTATGAAAGCAACCGTGCAAGTGCATGTTCATGCTTATTCAGATTAAGACAATAACATGTCTGTTTGTAGCATACATTTTACTGAGCAGGATTATCGTTTTCACCAGTCATGATTTAAAAGAGGCTACTGGAAATTAGCTTCATGCATCCATTTATACTCACCATACATACATGCATTGTTTTGAGACATATTTCTGTGCATACATTTACATTTCTGCAGTAAAATATATTTCCACTCTGCATGCATTTATGCACTTCACATGCACAGGATATTGTTGCATTATCTTAATTGTGTGTGTGTGTGTGTGTGTGTGTGTGTGTGTGTGTGTGTGTGTGTGTGTGTGTGTGTGTGTGTGTGTGTGTGTGTGTGTGTGTGTGTGTGTGTGTGTGTTGTAATCTAATCTGAAACCCTGTGTGTGTGCAGATGAGGCTTTCAGATGGAGGCAGTGTGTGAGCTGGTTCCTGGAGGCGATGAGGAGGAAGAGGAGACTGGAGCGGATGAAGCCATGCTGTGGTCCTTCCAGGAGGCCCTGGAGAGGCAGACCCTGCAGATAGGAGCATCGGCCTGCGGGGCCACGGCTGTGGTGGACGTGCTGAAGGCCCTCTGCGTGGATGTGGCCCCGGAGGAAGCAGACCGCTGCGTCCAAACACGCCAGAGGAGGAACGAGTCCCCGCTGCCTGACTACCTGCTGTCCCGGAGCGAAGCTGGTACATGCCCTGATATATTAAACTGTGTGAATACTACCCTGATGTACAGAGGGCCAGCTGCGGGGCCCTTAGGTTTGTAAACACCTGTGTGGGAAGTAAATGTACTCAATATTCTACTTAAGTTAATATTCAAGGTACTTCTACTTTTCTTGAATTATAAAAACATAACTTTAAGAGGCAGATAAAGACAGAAACGATATGTTTTTCATTTATATAAAGGTTGTTTTTATATTGCTAAACCCTAAAAATGAATTTGGACGGAAACATTTTAGACGATGTATACAATTCTTTGACTAAACTTGTCAGGTTCTACATTTTAAACACTTCACAAAGCTCTGTCAAGTGTTCTGTGACTCTCCATATGAAAACATAAAGCCTGACTTGGTATTGCATTGGGAAGATTTCAGGTGTCACAGATGCTAGCGGAGAGTATAATTTCTAGGAGTGGTTTCCTGCCAGCATGACAGCTGGCTGCACTGCCAAGCAGGCAAATTTAAAAGCACCCTCTCGAATTAGACAAAGAGTTTTACGTCTCTCAGAGGAGCGACTGTAATTGACTTTTTTCAGCTCTGTTACACAATTTCTGCTCTGACATTTCAGGCGCTTAGCTCAAGCTGTCATGTGAGGCTTTGAGCGGAGAAGAAACGCACTTGTAATAATCAGCGATCTCAGACACGACAAGTAAAATATAATAAGTTCCTGCGATGCTAGAATGATCTCGTGAATGATGGGGAAAAGTTAAAGTGAGGATTCTAACTTTGCTCTAGGTGCGACTCACGCTCAGCTCATCCAGGGAGCGCAGCAGGCGAGCAAGGGGAAGGTTGTAGGCCGATTCTTCCACCTCCACCCTCAGCGGCGGGTCGGACTCGTCCACTGGCTCGCACGCTGGATCCGCAGTGGTGCTGTTCCCGTGGCGACCATGAACATGCAGCTGGCTGTGCCCGACGGAGAGGAGGTGCCCGACGCCTGGCACCATCAGCTCATATTCGGGGTTGCACCTAACGTCGTTTTCATGACCAATCCTTTAGATGTGGGTGAGTAAGAGCAGGGGAAAACTAACCTTCTTGGGGGGGGGGGTTAATGCCACCTTATATTGTTGCATAATGTTTACCTTTTTTTCAGAAAGTGAGGCAGAGGTGCACCAGAGACTCTGCAGTGAATCCGTGTTGCTGATTCGTCGGGAAGACGTTCTGCTGCGACTTACGCCAGACTGCTGTCTGTCCGGCTTATCAGACACTCAGTCTGACCCGCGCTGGAGAGCCCTGGATGTCGAAGGTAGATGAACTAAACTTGGGTTCTTTTTATGAGCATTTTGCATCTGTTTTCATCCCCTCTTTTCCTCCTATTAGGTCAAGTAAAGCAAGTGGTCCAGGAAGAGGATCAGCCCAGGTTAACACACATCAGGATCCCTGCAGCGTACAGGTCAGGCGTCACACTCTTCGCCCTGCGGGAGTCAGAGCTAGGACAAGAACTCCTCAAAGCTCCTGAACTCCCTCTGCTGTGAACAAGTCATGGACTTTAAGCTTGAAGAAACTAAACACCCTGCTGGAGTGTTACGACTGAGAAATGACACGTGGTATTTTATTGCACTGATGATGCAGCTGGTGCAGATGTCAGTTTGGAGACGTATGAACCACATGCACGTTCACACAGACAAATAAAGGATAACAGATGTGTGCAGATGATATAAAGGGACTACAAAGCCATGCATCGACAAGAAATAAAACCACAAAACCTTCTTGCACCTTTGGCAGTCCACATGTGGAACTTAATACAGATATTTTAACCAACATTCATGTCCATTTTTTAATCACTGATGCCTGTTTTTCCCAGTGTCAGACGTTTACTTGAATAAAATATGGTTCTTTCTTGCAAGTCTTCTTTGATTTCATTCATGCTATTATGTACTCCTGTCTGCAGGGGCCATTACAACTCTTTGTCCTCCTCTCATCGGCTCTGAGCTGCATCCAGACTCTTAACTAGAGAGCACATCCCATCAGACCCTATTTGGCCACTTTACACCGTCTTGCAGTTAACTTGACTTTCAGAACATATCGATTTCTTACAAAGCAATAAATGGCAGAGCTCTTATCTCAGAGCTGTTATGTCCTGATGGTCAAAAGCTTATCTTCTGATAAATCCAGAGCTGCTGTGTCCATTACAGACGGGCTACTTAGATGTCAGCGCTATAATAAAAAAAGCATCTGTCAGTTATTGTTAGTGTTAAGTGGTTGGTGTGTTATAAGTGCCAATAAATATTACAATACAGTACAGGTCATGCATTATTGCAATGCAAGTACAATTATCAAGTAATAATACTATATCTGAGGTGTTATTGTCAGCTCAATATACCTGAAGTACTGAGATGTTTTTGGGAGGATTGATGATGCATTCAGGTGTGTGCAGCTCTTCAGGTTGTAGTTAATGCTACTTATGTGGTTTGATTATAGCAATTTGTTTATAAACGTGTGTCAAGTTGAATATGCAACCCGTAAAGTGACAAGAAAAAGCAACCTTGGTGAAGATGTAGGATTTTAACGGATCCAACCGCTAATCAACTACAACTCCCATGATGCACTCGGCGGTTACACCCCTAGGAAGTTGAAAAAAAATCCAAACTTTACAAAAAAACTAAGCTTGTGCATCAGATAAAGGTAAGACACATGTATACTAACACTAAACCGTGATTGTGTGTCAGTTTTAAGCTTTTGATCACTTCTATCAAACTTCAGGAGGCGTGTGTTTGTGTTTGGCGCTTTGCATCATTGTATATTAGATCCACGTGGTGTGTGTATGCGTGTGTGTGATGTATTAACACACTGTATCCACGGTCAGTCTGCAGGCTGAGATCAGAGGACATACACTCCTGACCGCTCCTGAGCTGGGATCTATTTTCTGCTTCACACACACACTAACACACACAGGTGAGTGTCAAACAGCATGCGAGATGATCATGTGTTTGTTGTGCTAATGTTGCTGTGTCAATATTGTTGTTTTCATGCAAAAGCAAAAGTGTTTATGCATTTTCTAGTGTATGCATAAACGTGTTGATGTTGTTTGGATTAGATTATGTTTCTGTTGACGCTTTTGGGGATTGCGATCGGAAAAGACGCTTCAGGAATTAGACAACAACATCTGGTCTTTTTATATATCGGATGGTCAAACTGCAGAATAAGTACATATGAATGAATGTGCAGCCATCTTGAGCACACACACACTGTAAGTGTAATACTTCTGCAACATGTTTTGCACACATTATCCTCAGAAAGGTGTTCATTTATGCTTTAATGAGTTGTCACAGACCCAACATCCCTTTCCTTTGATTTGATAAGGGCCTTTCAAATAAGTGATGCATCGTTAGACACATGCATTTGATTTGCTGTGAGTCACATGAGTCAAAGCCACTGATTTGACTTAATTGTGGAGCATGTGCCCCCCCCCAGTGCAACACTCACCCCTTTGTCCTGCATCTGCTTCCAATGATGTTCAACGCTGATTGATTGTCTAGTATCTACTTAAGTAAAGCATGCAATTTCACAATGCTGCAGGTTAGACCTCTGACCCGGACTCTCTGAAATGAAATGACACTGATTTCTGTTGAGTGGATTAAATAGGGATGGGAACTGTATTAGATTGGATTGGTTTCAACGTCATTATCAAGTCTGCTTATCTATGGAATTTACCTCTGTCACATACATAGCATTCTTGCAATTGTAGCCCATTTTAATTATCAAATCACCCTAAAGATGGTTGCACAAATTGTCAGTAGTGACATGCCTTCTAACAGGACATTGGTCTGCTGCACTTCCACAATGAAGCGAACACTTTACTGTATATCAAGCTGGTAAACGCTTTGTGTTTCTATGCAAATGAGACCCTCCTGCTGCTGCTGGTGATTCGGACCGGTCTGATGACCTAGCCATTTAATTGCTGACTTGTGTTTTTGTCCTCGTTGATTGGATCCGTGTTAGTGTGGCATTACAAGATAATAAAAGACCCCGGGCCTCAGAGAAGGTCACCGCTTCCTCACAGCTTATGGAACTCTTTTCCGTTATAGGTCAATCTTCGCATGCAATTAAATGGCAGCTTTACGAGCGGTTAAAGGCAAATGAAGATCAGCCCTGAAGGGAAGCATGGTTTTAAGTTTGATACGCTTGATGTCCTGTTTATTCCTCATTTAGGTACCATGGCAGAACGGGTGCTGGTGGTGGGCAGCGGGGGGCGGGAGCATGCGCTGGCCTGGAAGCTGGCCCAGTCTCCGCTGATTCAGCAAGTCCTGGTCGCTCCGGGTAACGCAGGCACGGCCAACTGTGGGAAAATCAGCAATTCAGGTAAAAAAAACACCTGTGGACGGAGAGCAGACCCGTCCCAGAAGACCTGAGAGTTCTGTGTGGTTCACGATGTCACAGTAGATCAGAAAGTGTCTAATAATCACCCATCCTCTCTGTCTTCATGCAGAGGTGTCGGTGAGTAACCACGCCATTCTGGCTCAGTTCTGCAAGGATCATCATGTGGGGCTGGTGCTGGTCGGCCCCGAGGTCCCGCTGGCAGCAGGTGAGCTATCTCCACCTCTTTAACTCTTTCTCCGTACAATCCCTCTCTAACTTTGGCTCCTCTCCCAGGCATCGTGGACGACCTGACGGCGGCCGGAGTGCCCTGCTTCGGCCCGTCTGCCAAAGCCGCTCAGCTGGAGGCCAGCAAGAGCTTCTCCAAAGCCTTCATGGAGCGCCACGGCCTCCCCACAGCGAGATACGGATCCTTCACCGACGCCCACGAGGCCTGCAGCTTCATCCGCACGTCAGTACTGCACACACACACACGCACACAGTTATGTACTACAGGAGTGTATTTGTGCAGAGGAAAGTCATATTGAATGATTAGTAGTTGAAAAGAGGACATGTAGAGTTTTTCTCTGTGACGGTAAAACCATAGCTTATTTCCACAAGCAAACTTTTCTTTTCAGAACCATTAAACATCCACAATGTGAAATAGAAACCGTTATCTCCGCCGAAGTTCTCAGTTGGTTTCATGAGTTAATGATCTAAGATGTGGTGACCGCCTTTCACTTGAGAGCTCCCTCAAACACTGCCACTTCTTCAGACAGAAAAAAAACCCCTTTCTACTGAGAGTCGTTTTCTTAGTCATCTGCTGACAGCCTTCATCCATAGAACAATATCTCACACTGCAAATGTTAAATGGTGCACACACACCAAATGTTATCCTCGATATCAGCGATGCAGCATTAGCTCCACATGTGTTTACTCTTCTGGGTCTGCAGGGCCGACTTCCCAGCGCTAGTGGTGAAGGCGAGCGGGCTGGCGGCGGGGAAGGGAGTCATCGTGGCAGCGGACCAGGACGAGGCCTGCCAGGCTGTGATGGACATCATGAAGGTACCAGACATTAATCTGTGGGCTCAATCAGCCATGGGAGTTTATTTAGCAAATAAAAGCTGCAGTATTTAGCTGAATATTCTTTCTGAAATTACTACAGTGAAGCCAGGTTTCATGGTGTGGATTTAGGCTTGATAATACCTCAATTCTGTTGTGAATATTATCTTTTATTGGTTGTAAAAGGACAGAGCGTTCGGGTCTGCGGGCGAGACCGTGGTGGTGGAAGAGCTCCTGGAGGGAGAGGAAGTGTCTGTGAGTAGACCCTCAGTAGTCCATGAAATACCTGAACCAACTGTACCTTAAGGTGACAGCACGTGAATCCTCCTCCCTCTGTAGTGTCTGTGCTTCACTGACGGCTCCTCAGTGGCTGCGATGCCTCCAGCACAGGATCACAAACGGCTGCAGGACGGCGACCTGGGGCCAAACACCGGCGGCATGGGGGCCTACTGTCCCACCCCTCAGGTGCACCTCTTCCTCTCAGTCTCTTTGCGTTTTTTAGGAGCAGTCCACCTGTGTGCATCTATGTTTTAACGCTATCTCCATCTCAGGTGAGCCAAGAGCTGCTGCAGGAGATCACAGAGAGCATCCTGCAGAAGACTGTGGACGGGATGAGGGAGGAAGGGGCTCCTTATGTTGGTAGGTGTTCCTTTGTTTCATACTGTGCAGTAATTCCCGTCCGTACTGGATTCCAGATGAATGAAACATGTGTCTTTTCTCTCATATATCTCCTCTTCCTATTCTCCAGGTGTGCTGTATGCGGGTCTGATGTTAACCAAGCAGGGGCCAAAGGTCCTCGAGTTCAACTGTCGCTTCGGGGATCCCGAGTGTCAGGTGGGTTATTTTTATTGTCACCCATCTCTACAAGTGCTCCTAAAACAGACATTAACACAGGCCTCTCTCAGGTGCTGCTGCCCCTCCTGAAGAGCGACCTGTATGAGGTGATCCTGAACACACTCAGCGGGAAGCTGGCCTCTAGCGCCCCCGTGTGGCACCAGGACAGCTCTGCAGTCACCGTGGTGATGGCCAGCGCTGGTTACCCCGGCGCCTACAAGAAAGGAGTGGAAATTACAGGTATTAATTCTTTCATCACTAGCTTTGTCCAGTTCCAGTTCGTCAGATGCATATTAAACTTCATGCTGAATCTCCTGTGTGTGTGTGTGTGTGTGTGTGTGTGAGTGGTTAAATATGGATGCATCCGGTGTTCAAATCTGCAAACACTGGCTTGTACGTTATACCTATTTCTACTACCAGTGTTTGAAATGTTAAAAATCTGGAGGAAATCCTTTTAAATATAAGGTTTTTCTTAAACATCTGGTGTTTTAAAGCTGGCTGTAACCCCTGTGTTCTCGTCAGGTTTGTCCCAGGATCAGGACTCAGGGCTGCAGGTTTTCCACGCCGGCACCGTGCTGAAGGATGGGGCCGTGGTCTCCAACGGCGGGCGGGTCCTGACCGTCACCGCCGTCAGCTCATCCCTGGAGACGGCCCTGCACACAGCCAATCAGGGCGTGGCGGCCGTGGGCTTCCCGGAGGCCGTGTACCGCCGCGACATCGGCCATCGTGCCATCACCCACCTGAAGCAGCACAGGTGTGTGTGAAGGAAGAACGAGCTAAAACATTCCTTTTTGTTTTGTTTATTTCTATGCTTTATATCTTGTGGAACTTAAAGAATAAAAAACTTCATTTTGGATTAACTTGTTTCCTCGTATTCTTTTTAATTACCAAGTCCAACACCAGAAGTTCCACATTGATTTCAACACTTTAGACAGCTATGTTACGTTAAGAAATATGTCATCAGTGGTGTTTCACTGTGTCTCTGACAGAGGACTGACCTATAAGGACAGCGGCGTGGACATCGCTGCCGGTAACAAGCTGGTGGACATGATCAAGCCTCTGGCCAAGGCAACGTCTCGCGCTGGTAATTTCATTCTTGTGTATAAAATCTAAATCATGAGCAAGAAAATCCTTCAAAACTGATGGGATGCTTGGATGAAATGATAAAGTATCCTTGGCTATAACTGGTATTTTATCACCAGGGTGTAATGCAGAACTGGGAGGCTTTGCTGGGCTGTTCGACCTGAAGGCTGCTGGTTTTATTGACCCCATCCTGGTGTCTGGGACGGACGGAGTGGGGACCAAACTCAAGGTGGGACTTCAGTTCCTTCCTCCACCTTTTTGGGAGAGCATATAGAAGTTGCCCATCTATGTCTCATGTCATCACTGTTCCTCCTCAGATTGCGCAGGCGTGCGGGCAACATGGCGGGCTGGGTCAGGACCTGGTGGCCATGTGTGTGAACGATGTCCTGGCTCAGGGCGCCGAGCCGCTCTTCTTCCTCGACTACTTCTCCTGCGGCAGGCTGGACGTGGACGTAGCCGCCTCGGTGATCGGCGGCGTCGCAAAAGCCTGCGAGCTGGCCGGCTGCGCTCTTCTGGGTAAGAGAGGCGACGCTCTGGTGTCCCGAAAGCTGGCCTTTATTACCGCTGAGGTTAAAAAAATGAGGGTTTTTATCTTAGGTGGAGAGACCGCGGAGATGCCAGGCGTCTATGCTGCAGGAGAGTACGACTTGGCCGGGTTCTGTGTTGGAGCTGTGGAGCGAGGGGCCCTGTTGCCCAGGATGGGGGACATCGCCGAGGGGGACCTGCTGATCGGACTGGCCTCCTCCGGGGTCCACAGCAACGGCTTCAGCCTGGTCCGCAAAGTCCTGGAGAGGGCCAACCTCAGCTATAGCTCCCCGGCTCCCTTCGGCACGTCGGGACAGACTGTGGGTGAGTCATCGTGGATCAAAGTGTGTCCTATTTAGCTCTCAAACCCACTAACATGTCTCTAGACACTCTTAAATTTAAGCCGTTTATTTGTATTTAATTCAAAGTTCAGAAGATCTTTAATAACTGACACTCTGCTGCCCACCGTCTGACCGTCCCTCTGCCTCCAGGCGAGGTTTTGCTGACGCCTACCAAGATCTACAGTCGTCTGCTGCTGCCAATCCTCCGCAGCGGGGCTGTCAAGGCCTACGCTCACATCACAGGGGGGGGGCTGCTGGAAAACATCCCTCGGGTACTGCCCCAGGAGCTGGCAGTCGACTTAGGTGAGACGTTCAAATTAAAGTGCAGATAAGTGTTGACATGAGGAAGCTGCAGGAAAGAACACTCTTTATTTTATATATTTTCAGAGGGGACTTTGTGGATCTTATTTATCTCATTCTATCCACACAGACGCCTCTCGATGGACCCTCCCCCCAGTGTTCTCCTGGCTGCACAAGGAGGGGTGCCTGAGCGAGGAGGAGATGGCCCGCACCTTCAACTGTGGCCTGGGGGCCGTGCTGGTGGTGGCCCCTCTGGACGCTCAGAGGGTCCTACGGCAGCTTCAGGCTCCCGAGGAGGCGTGGATCGTGGGTTCACTGGCCCACAAGCAGCCGGGTGAGAAACAGTGTTCAGTATTTAGTGTTTTAATAAGAGCCTGGGACTACTGCGCATGACAATAAAGCCTTTGAATCTTTGAACGCTTTTGTTTGTGACTGCAGGGGCAGAACCTGTGGTGGTCCGCAACCTGAAGCATAGCCTGCTGAACGCAGGGCCGACTACCTGCGGAGAGGTGCCTGTCAATCACAACGGGGGTAGCCATGGCGACAGCAGCACACCACGCAAGAGGACCAAAGTGGCCGTTCTCATCTCCGGCACAGGTGAGCTTTACAGGAATTTCTTTGGGGAAGGATAGATTTCTTTCCAAGAGCTAGATCCTACCACCTTCATGTCCTTACACCACTTCAAAGTCTTGAATATCCTCTTGCTTTGTTTTTGTCCCAGGCACCAACCTGCAGGCGCTGATCGAGCAGGCCCGGCGTCCGTCCAGCTCCGCAGAGATCGTGCTCGTCATCTCCAACAGACCCGGAGTTCAGGGCCTGAAGAGAGCCTCACTGGCCGGCATCCAGACCCGGGTATGCATATTAAAAATGAAAGAAAGCTGCACACAAAAACTACTAGCCGGGGCCAGTCTGGTTGCTGTTGCCTTTACAAGTAGGTAAAATAAATCCCAGCTAGTTGAGGGCATCTTGCAGTAGGAGTTATATTTGGAACCAGGAAATCCACACCCAAGTATTTAAACTGAAGGAGAAGGAAAGACAATACTGCTTTAATAACACCTGATCAGACACTATTGCATTTGTGTCTGATCAGGTGGTGGACCACAAGCTGTACGGGAGCCGGGCGGAGTTCGACGGCACCATCGATCGAGTGCTGGAGGAGTTCGGGGTGGAGCTGGTGTGCCTGGCTGGATTCATGAGGATCCTCACGGGAACCTTCGTCAAGAAATGGAACGGTGTGTGAACGGTCTTTAAGTTTGCATGACCCAGTGATGAGATGATGGTCTACACATTTGCTGTTTTCATCGTGACAGGAAAGCTGCTGAACATCCACCCATCCCTGCTGCCTTCATTTAAGGGGGTGAACGCCCAGAAGCAGGCTCTCCAGACCGGGGTGCGGGTCTCCGGCTGCACGGTCCACTTTGTAGCAGTAAGTACGACACCAAACCAAGAGTGTATCAGTAATACTTTAATGTCAGTCTGGAAAAGATACAAGGGAACACACACTGTGTGAAGATTTCCTACTTTCACAGCCGTTGTTTTGTTCCTGTGTTTTCAGGAAGAGGTGGATGCAGGCGCCATCATCGTGCAGGAGGCGGTGCCCGTGCTGAGCGGCGACTCCGAGGAGAGTCTGTGCGACAGGATCCGAGAGGCCGAGCACCGAGCCTTCCCCGTTGCTCTGGATCTGGTGGCCAGCGGCACGGTCCGACTCGGAGAGGACGGACACATCCTGTGGAAGTCCAATTCACAGAGTTGAAGGACACACAACAATCCCAGTCTGTTACTTAAAACTAGAAAAAAGAGACACTGACAAAGCATCAAACAAGGTCACGATAGTCACTGTTTACTTAACTAATACCTGCAAACTGACCTTTATTTTTTAGATCGTCATGCTAGGTTGAGAGATATGTAGATTTTCTTGCATTTATTCTTGCAAACATCCATTAAATATCCACATTTCATCCTCTTGAGGTGTTCAGAGGCCTCATTTTGAACTAGATTACATTCCACGGGTTTCTTTTTAATTCATGTTGGTTGCACTGGAATTGACCTCCTGAAAAAAGTCCTACTTGTAATGCTGATTAGTATATAATACATTTTTGAATGTGTGTGTGTAGTTGGAACTGTTATTTCATCATTAAACCTGCCTGGGTCAATGCATATAATCACTTTGTGTGGCATTTTAATTTATTTATTTTCACGAATTTCACATTGAATCAGAAGCACTTTAACCTGGGC